>NC_055976.1:17296948-17301948 GCF_018492685.1 Alosa sapidissima
ACCCAGGACTTTTGCCACTGAAGGGGCGAGGGTCGGTTACGTGATCACTCACCTGACGGGCCGAGCTCGACTCTGGGGAACGGCGGAGTTCGAGCGCCAGACCCCAGCATGTGCAACCTTCAACCTATTCGCAGAGGAGATGCTCAAGGTATTCGATTTGGAATCCACAATAGCCGAGGCATCTCGGATCCTGATGAGTATTCGCCAAGGCCGAAGGACTGTTGCGGATTACTCCATCGACTTTCGAACCGTGGCAAGTCGGAGCTCCTGGAACATGGAAGCATTGGTGGATGCTTTCCTCCACAGCCTGGCGGACTACATAAAGGACGAGCTGGTTTCCCATGATCAACCCCCCACTCTTGATGAAGCCATTGCTCTGGCTGTCCGCATCGACCGCAGGATCCAGGCCCGCCGTCATGAGAGAGGGCGCCAGAGTCCATCCACCAGCACACGGAGTGTCCCAACTGCCCTTCTGTCCGCACCTGCCACACCATCTAGCCAGCCGGACCAGTCTGAACCGATGGAGATCGGCCGCACCTCCCTAACCCCTGCAGAGCGCCAGCGACGCATCACCTCCAACTTGTGCCTGTACTGTGGTGGTGATGGTCATCGAGTCGCCACCTGTCCAGCAAAAGCCGGAGCTCACCAGATGTAGGAGGAATCCGGATGAGCTCAATGAACATTCAGCCCTCCATCAGCCGTAAACCCCTCATCCAAGTCTGTCTTCACCTGTCTGATTCCACCCACACCCTGGCAGCCCTGGTGGACTCTGGCGCAGAAGCAAACATTATTGACACAGGACTTGCTCGTCAGCTGGGCTTGGAAAGCCATCGCTTGTCCACTCCTGTTCCAGCCCGGGCCCTGGACGGTCACGCAATTGGCACAGTTACCAGCATCACAGCCCCCATCTCAATGATGGTGTCAGGAAACCACCGAGAGACCATCCGCTTCCACCTGCTCAGCTCTCCAGGCCAACCCCTAATCCTGGGCTACCCTTGGCTCCGTCTCCACAATCCTCACCTCGATTGGGCCTCCGGAACTGTGAAAGAGTGGGGAAATGCCTGCCACCTGACCTGTTTGCGTGCTGCCTCGCTGCCCCCCGGCTCAGTACCCCCCAGCATTGCCCACGACATTTCTAATGTCCCTGAATGTTACCATGGCCTCCGAGAGGTGTTCAACAAGACCAAAGCCACATCTCTGCCCCCACACCGTCCGTACGACTGTGCCATTGATCTCCTCCCTGGGACTGCTCCACCCAAAGGTCACCTCTACTCACTATCCCCTCCTGAAAGAAAAACTATGGAGGATTACATCAGGGACTCCCTGGCAGCTGGACTCATCCGCCCGTCTTCCTCTCCTGCTGGTGCCGGGTTCTTCTTTGTGGGAAAGAAAGATGGTTCTCTTCGCCCCTGCATTGATTATCGAGGTCTGAATGATGTCACAGTGAAGAACCGGTACCCTCTGCCTTTACTCACCTCTGCTTTTGAATTGCTCCAGGGATCCACTATTTTCACCAAACTGGACCTTAGAAATGCTTACCACCTAGTGCGAGTAAGGGAGGGTGACGAGTGGAAGACAGCATTCAACACCCACACCGGCCATTATGAGTACCTGGTAATGCCATTTGGCCTCACCAACGCCCCAGCGGTATTCCAGGCGCTGGTGAATGATGTGCTGCGGGACATGCTGAATAAATTCGTCTTCGTGTACCTGGACGACATCTTAATTTTCTCCAGAACTCTGTCCGAACACACCCGTCATGTCCAGCTGGTTCTTCGACGGCTCCTGGAGAACTCTCTCTATGTCAAGGCGGAGAAATGCGAGTTCCATGCTCAGACTGTGTCATTCCTGGGATACATCGTCGCTGAAGGCAATATCCAGATGGACCCCGCAAAGGTCTCGGCAGTTACCTCCTGGCCAGTTCCGGGGAATAGGAAGAAGCTGCAGCAATTCCTCGGTTTTGCCAATTTCTACCGGAAATTCATCCGGAACTACAGCTCCGTCGCCGCTCCCCTCACAGCTCTGACCAGCATCAAACACCCCTTTTTCTGGACCCCAGAGGCCAACACAGCCTTTCATACCCTCAAGGCCCGGTTCACCACTGCCCCCATCCTCCAGATGCCGGATTCAGACCGGCAGTTCGTTGTCGAGGTGGATGCCTCAGACGTGGGAGTCGGGGCCATACTCTCTCAACGGGCAGAGGAGGACAACAAGTTGCACCCCTGTGCATTTTTCTCTCGCCGGCTTTCACCTGCAGAGCGCAATTATGATGTTGGAAACCGTGAGCTGTTGGCTGTCAAGCTTGCCCTGGAGGAGTGGCGTCACTGGCTGGAGGGGTCCACAGTTCCGTTCCTGGTCTGGACCGATCACAAAAACCTCGAATACATCCGCAATGCCAAACGTCTTAACCCCAGACAGTCCCGCTGGGCCTTGTTTTTCACCAGATTCAACTTCACCCTGTCATACCGCCCAGGTTCTCGGAACACCAAGCCGGACGCTCTCTCCCGTCAGTTTCATAAGGATGACGCCCCTTCCCAGGAACCTGCATCAATTCTGCCCGATCCCTGCGTCGTAGCTGCCCTGACCTGGGATATCGAGGAGGAAATTCAAGAGGCCCTCCGTGACCATCCCAGTCCCAGTGCATGCCCAGACGGTCGTCTCTTCGTCCCAGATAATTTGAGGTCCCGGGTCATACAGTGGGGACACAACTCCCGCCTTGCCTGCCACCCGGGCTCCGCCCGCACCTGCCATCTCCTTGCCCAGCGCTTTTGGTGGTCGTCTTTGAGAAGGGATGTCCGAGAATTCGTCCGTGCCTGCCCCACCTGCAATCAGAACAAGTCCTCCACTCGGCCCCCCGCTGGTTTACTCCAGCCCTTGCCTGTGCCCACACGACCCTGGTCCCACGTCTCCTTGGACTTTGTAACTGGCCTCCCACCATCAGGTGGGATGACTGTCATTCTCACTGTGGTTGACCGGTTTAGCAAGATGGCACACTTCATTCCCCTCCCTAAACTGCCATCTGCCAGAGAGACTGCCCAGGCTGTTCTTGATCATGTCTTCCGTCTACACGGGCTGCCCAGGGATGTTGTCTCTGACCGAGGCCCGCAATTTACCTCTACATTCTGGAAGGAGTTCTGCCGTCTTCTAGGGGCCACAGTGAGTCTCACCTCTGGGTTCCACCCCCAGTCCAATGGTCAATCCGAGCGGGCAAACCAGGAGCTGGAGAAGGCGCTGCGGTGCATGGTTTCTCGCAAACCCCAGGCTTGGGCACAACAACTGATGTGGATAGAGTATGCTCACAACTCCCTCACCTGCTCTGCCACTGGTATGTCACCTTTCCAGTGTGTGTATGGCTACCAGCCCCCCCTGTTCCCCAGCCAGGAAGGAGATGTGTCCTGCCCGTCTGCCCTCGCCTATGCCCGCCGTTGCCGTCGTACCTGGTCACAAGCTCGTGCCACGCTACTCAAGTCAGCTGTCAGCTATGCCACTGGGGCTAACCGCCGAAGATCGCCGGCACCCGCCTACCGTGTTGGCCAGAAGGTGTGGCTGTCAGCCAAGGATCTCCCACTGCGGGTGGAATCGCGTAAACTGGCACCTCGATTCCTCGGCCCGTTCCCTATCCAGAGGGTCATCAGCCCAACCGCAGTCCGGCTCCAGTTGCCAACCTCCATGAGGGTGCACCCTACTTTCCATGTTTCGAAAGTCAAGCCGACGCATGAAAGCCCGCTGGTCCCCGTGCCGCTTCCTCCTCCTCCTCCTCGCCTCGTTGACGGTGGGCTGGTGTACACCGTTCGACGCCTGCTTCGGTCCAGACGGCGGGGTAGGGGCCTCCATTATCTCGTCGACTGGGAGGGCTATGGACCTGAGGAGAGAACCTGGGTGCCAGCCAGTCGGATTGTGGACCGGACACTCATCGCCGACTTCCACCGTCTGCATCCTGATCAACCTGCAATCCGTAGGGGCCGCCCCAGAGGGGTCCCTAACCGTCCTGCCCGCCCGGCTTCCTGTCATGTGCCTGACCCTGACCCTGTCTAGGTACCTGTCCCGTCTTCTGTCCACGACCCTCCAGCTCCCTCCGAGGATGAGGATGTTCACTCGGACCGCTCGGAGGAATTCTAGCCCTCCACCGGCTCCCCTCCGCCCTCCCGACGTGGTGTCACTCTTGGGGACTTCTGGGGCCGTCCCTTAGGGGGGGGGTTCTGTCATGAGCTCTCTCTCTGCCTGGTAACACGTGCTGATTGAAGTCTGATGACCTCCACCTGTTCCTGCTCTGCTCTGCCTCACCCTCGTTACCTACCAGCTGCACTGCATTCACCACTCATCATGCCCTCTATATAAAGCCTTGCTTTTCAGTCCACACTTGTCAGATCGTCTGCAACCAGCACCAGTTACCTGCCTGTTTATTGAAAACGCCTCTGACTCTTTGCCTGTGATCCCGGACCCGCTCGACTACTTCTGTGTTCTCCAGCCCCGGTAATCTTGACCTGCCTTCCGTCCCTCTTCTACGAATACCGCCTAGTCCTTGACTGTACTGCTGCTTCGTTTCAATTGCTGTTGTGTGTGTGTTTCCCCCAGGACTTCCCGGATCATCCAGCTCCTGCCATCGCTGTTCGGCTACTGGGGGAACACACACACGCAGACTCTTGGAACTCCTGTACCCCCCCCGGAACCCCTGAAACCCCCAACCCTTAAAATAAACTTTTGAACGTGACGCTTTTGTGGTCCTCGTCCTGTTTGGTGTCTGACAGCCTTACACTCCCCAAGCCTCTGCCATGTGAGTTTGGCAGTGCCCACCAAACTATACCACCCCACCCCAGCATGCCCTCAGCACCCACCAAACTATACCACCCCACCCCAGCATGCCCTCAGCGCCCACCAAACTATACCACCCCAGCATGCCCTCAGTGCCCACCAAACTATACCACCCCAGCATGCCCTCAGTGCCCACCAAACTATACCACCCCACCCCAGCATGCCCTCAGCGCCCACCAAACTATACC
>NC_055976.1:17316948-17321948 GCF_018492685.1 Alosa sapidissima
ACACACACACACACACACACAGACACACACACACACACACAACCACACAAACACACACAACCACACACACCCCTTAAAAGCAACAAAAACTACACACACTCTCACTCATACACACACACTCCCACAGACATACACACATACCCATGTGTAAGGAAGGAGGGCACATACGCACAAACACACACACACACACACACACACACACTGTGTGTCTAGGCAGGGTCAGCTCTTCTTACTTGGTCTAATCACAGGGTACACCCAAGTGTGTGTGTATGTGTGTGTGTGTGTGTGTGCATGTGTTTGCATGCGAGTGGGTGCGTATATGCACGTGTATGTGTGTCTGTCTGTGTGTGTGTGTGCGTGTGTGTGTGCAGCGTATGTGTCTTGGAGTGTATGTGAGCTCAGAAGCATCTGCAAGGTAGTGACACTGTCATCATTCTCCTTCAGAAACAGCAGTCTTTGGAGGACTGCCAGCCATATCCTGCTGTGTGTGTGTGTCTGTGTGTCTGTGTGTGTGTTTGTATGTGTGTGTGCGGTGTGTGTGCGTGTGTGTGTGTGTGTGTACTTCTCTGTGAGTATGTGTGTTACTTGACTGCCGATACATCAATGTGTGTGTGTGTGTGTGCATATGTGTGCTTCTCTGTGATGCCGGGTACATCAATGTGTGTGTGTGTGTGTTTGTGTGTGTGTGTGTGTGTGTGTGTTTGTGAGTCTCTCTGTGTGTGTATGTGTGTGTGTGTGTGTGTGTGTGTGTGTGTTTGTGAGTCTCTCTGTGTGTGTATGTGTGTGTTTGTGTGTGTGTGTGTGTGTGTGTGTGTTTGTGAGTCTCTCTGTGTGTGTATGTGTGTATGTGTGTGTGTGTGTGTGTGTGTGTGTGTGTGTGTTTGTGAGTCTCTCTGTGTGTGTGTGTGTGTGTGTGTGTGTGTTTGTGAGTCTCTCTGTGTGTGTATGTGTGTGTGTGTGTGTGTGTGTGTGTGTGTGTTTGTGAGTCTCTCTGTGTGTGTGTGTGTGTGTGTGTGTGTGTGTGTGTGTGTGTGTGTGTATGTTTGTGATGTGTGTTTACTTGAGTGCCGGTACATCAATGTGTGTGTGTGTGTGTTTGTGAGTCTCTCTGTGTGTGTATGTGTGTGTGTGTGTGTGTGTGTGTGTGTTTGTGAGTCTCTCTGTGTGTGTATGTGTGTGTGTGTGTGTTTGTGAGTATGTGTGTTTACTTGAGTGCCGGTACATCAATGTGTGTGTGTGTGTGTGTGTATGTTTGTGATGTGTGTTTACTTGAGTGCCGGTACATCAATGTGTGTGTGTGTGTGTTTGTGAGTCTCTCTGTGTGTGTATGTGTGTGTGTGTGTGTGTGTGTGTTTGTGAGTCTCTCTGTGTGTGTATGTGTGTGTGTGTGTGTGTGTGTGTTTGTGAGTCTCTCTGTGTGTGTATGTGTGTGTGTGTGTGTTTGTGAGTATGTGTGTTTACTTGAGTGCCGGTACATCAATGTGTGTGTGTGTGTGTTTGTGAGTCTCTCTGTGTGTGTATGTGTGTGTGTGTGTGTGTGTGTGTTTGTGAGTCTCTCTGTGTGTGTATGTGTGTGTGTGTGTGTGTGTGTGTTTGTGAGTCTCTCTGTGTGTGTATGTGTGTGTGTGTGTGTTTGTGAGTATGTGTGTTTACTTGAGTGCCGGTACATCACTGTGTGTCTGTATTTGCACTGGAGACCTGCACTTATGGGCTGTGTCTGCAGGGGGACGGACTATACAAATAAGAAAGAGTGACAAAGCACAGCCATCAGATATAATGAGAGTTTGGATGGATGCCATATTCTTACACACACACACACAAGAAGGTAATTGTTTAATCACATGATTACGGTCTGTCACCAGAGCCAATCTGACTGCTCATTTAGCATGGAGAGCTAGTCAGTCTTAGGCACACACACACACACACTGTCTGGAAAGGAATTGAGAATGTGTGTTTTTTGTATGTGTATGCGTGTGTCTGGGCATGTGTGTTCCTCTTGAGGGCTGTTGTTGGGTCAAGGTATTAGTGTCATTTTACGTTCTCTTCTCCTTAGTGGGCGATGTGATATTAAACTCAGATGTAAACACACACACACACACACACACACACACACTGTAATGTGATGTGATGTGATATTAAACTCAGATGTAGACACACACACACACACACACACACACACACACACACACACACACACACTGTGATGTGATGTGATGTGATATTAAACTCAGATGTAGACACAGAGGTTAATGAAAAGTCAATTGAAGGCTCATCTCACTTCATTCTTATTTATTTATTCACATTTTGATTATGTTTTTACTCAAGGGTCTCATGTCTCTGCAATAATCATAATCCCCACAAATACACACACACACACACACACACACACACACACACACACACACACACACACACACACACACATATACACACACACACACACACACATACACAGCACATTCGGTCTCTTAGTGCCAAAGTTGCTTATGCGCAGTGTTTTCAGTTTCCAGTTTTCAGAACAGCAAGCATGATGTAAGCATAAAAATGAGTACAAATGTAGTACAATAGCATTCTCTCTCTCCCTTTCTTGCTCTCTTGCTTCTTGCTCACCCTCTCTCTCTCTCCCTCTTTCCCACCCTCTCTGTCCCTCTCTATCCCTCTCCTCGTCTTCTTCTCTCTAACCCTCTCTCTATATCCCCCTCTCCTTCTCTCCCTCCCTCTATCTCCCTCTCTCCCCTTGTTCCTCATCCTGAGACTCTTATTCTCCGTTTAAAGTATGTGTTCAAAAAACTCCTGAAGACCCAGCTCTTTAGAGAACAGCTCCTCTCATAGCAACACTTATAACAAGTCTTACTGATCCTAGCACTCACCAGCCGTCTTAAACTGACAAGTAACTGTTAAAAACAGCACTCACTGATGCACTTATTCTTACTATACTCTAATGTTTTTAAATTGTCATAAAATTGTTGAGAATTGCTCTAAAACTTAAACTGTTTACCATGTCGTTAGTCGCTTTGGCTAAAAAGCGTCAGCCAAATGTAATGTAATGTAATGTAATGTAATGTAATGTCAGACGCAGGCAGAATTAATGTGAAGTGCTGAATTTTATATTTTGGGTCAAGCCAAAATGGCCATCTATTGTATGGTAGTAGGATAAACAAGATTGACCATAAGCAATGTTGTGTTGTAGTTTTGATTCCTGTTTGACCATAAGCAATGATGTGATGAGTGATTTCCAGTTGTATGAACTTATGCTGATGATCTCTTTGGACATTTTCTGTAGAGGTTTTTATTTATTTTGTTGGTTTGTATGCCTTTTGTATACATCTAAGTATTTTGCGCATTTTGATGGATTGAAGGTTTCGTCTGTGTTTTGTCAGTTTCGTCTGTGTTTTGTTTGTGTTATTATTTTAAAATAAAGTAAAATTATTAATACTCTCCCCCCCCCCCCCCCCCCCCCCCGTCTCCTCCAGCGATGGCAGACTTCCATGTGCAGCCGCACTCGGTGAGGGGTGAGCTGGCGGGCGTGGGCCGCTTCCAGTGCCAGATCCACGGCCTGCCTGAGCCCGTCATCAGCTGGGAGAAGGATGGGCGCCCGGTGGACACCTCAGACCAGAGGTATACACACACACACACACACACACACACACACACACACACACACACACCTCCACAAAGTAACATTAGAACAGGAGCGTATACACACACTCAAACACACACACACACACATGCTGCTACTTTTTTTTTTGTCTTTTTAACTCTTACTCAGATCAGTTCAATTGTGGGCAAAAAGTGGGCAGCCGTGGCCTACTGGTTAGCGCTTCGGACTTGTAACCGGAGGGTTGCTGGTTCAAACCCCGACCAGTAGATAGATAGATAGATAGATACTTTATTGATCCCCAGGGGAAATTCAAGTAGGCACGGCTGAAGTGCCCTTGAGCAAGGCACCTAACCCCTCACTGCTCCCTGAGCGCCGCTGTTGTTGCAGGCAGCTCACTGTGCCGGGATTAGTGTCTGCTTCACCTCACTGTGTGTTCACTGTGTGCTGAGTGTGTTTCACTAATTCACGGATTGGGATAAATGCAGAAACCAAATTTCCCTCACGGGATAAAAAGAGTATATATACCTATACTTATACTTAATTGAATTCATTTCAGCTCAGCTGAACTCAGTTCAGTTCTCAGTTCAGTTCTCAGTTCTCTCTCTCTAACAATTCTCAGTTCTCCTTCTCTGAATTGTTCAGTGGAAGGAGCCTGAGTTGCTGTAGCCTTGGGCAAAATACTGAGCTGTCGTGTGTGTGTGTGTGTGTGTGTGTGTGGCACTGTGTGTGGCCATATAGCCACCAGTATTGCCTCCAGCTGTGTGTGTGATATCAAGAACAAGAGTTTCCCCCACCAAGCTAAACACCTTTGGGAATTGTACACATTAACACACATGCACGGAAATGCAAACACACACACACACACACACACACACGACAGCTCTGTATTTTGCCCAAGGCTACAGCAACTCAGGCTCCTTCCACTGAACAATTCAGAGGAGGAGAACTGAGAACTGTTAGAGAGAGAGAGAGAACTGAGAACTGAACTGAGAACTGAACTGAGTTCAGCACTGAGTTCAGCTGAGCTGAACAAACACACTTCTATGCCTGTTACAAGTCAGACACCGAAGACACATTTTGTACATCTAAAAAGGCTGAAGTATTGACTGAAAGAACAAACAGTGCTTTGCCCCAGTTTAGATTGCTTATTCAATTGCTCTCCCCTTGATTCTATGGCAATCTGTCTAGTCTCTTCCTTTCTTTTCCTCTTCCTCCCCCTCTTTCTTCTCCTCCCTCTCTTCTTCCTCGTCCTCCCCCTCTTTCATATGACTGTCATAGACTGTCAAAGAAAACGTGTAAGAATGAACTAACTTATATAAAGTGTTACCAATAAAGGATATATGTAAAATTATATTTGGCCTCTCTCTCTCTCTCTCTCTCTCTCTCTCTCTCTCTCTCT
>NC_055976.1:17342814-17350314 GCF_018492685.1 Alosa sapidissima
TGATTAACAATGCTGAGATTGATTCCACCTGGCCTGGATGTGGACCTTGAACCACCACCTGACCGGCCCACTCTGTCTCTGTCTGTGCCCGACCAGGGGCCACCTCCGGTGGGTTGCAGCAGCAGCACGGCCCCCTAGGGAGTGAAGTGACCTCCATCGCTGGCTCTCCTTTACGCCTGTCACTGTTTTCAACTCTGCTTTCAATCCACATGTAGTGGCACACAAGTCACTTCAGCCTACTGGCTTGTGTCGTTGAACCGGAGGTGCGTTCAAATTCGCAAACATAGGAGAACGTTGGCGAACAGTTTTCCATTTGCCTTGAGTTTTTGGCGACAGTCTGCTGAGGTGGTTCTCCGCAAACATACAGTGGAACTGGACTGGTGTGTGTGTGTGTGTGTGTGTGTCCTTGTATCGTGTGATATGTTTAATTCCAACTTCTCCATATCCATATTTGACTCGTCTTTGTCAACTTCATTTCAGTTTCCTTTTCCACTTCCTATAACACATTAGATATATCAGTATAATTCAGTATGTGTGTGTGTGTGTGTGTGTGTGTGTGTGTGTGTGTGTGTGTGTGTGTGTGTGTGTGTGTGTGTGGAAAGGGGGTGGCTTTTTGGCATGACAAACACTATTTTTCACAGACAAGGAAAAAATATATTTCAACGGTGTTATCTTTGCAACCCCTGCAAAGCCTTTCTCTGGCTCTCCATCTTTCTCCCATTTCTTTCAATGTGATGTGTGTGTGCTCTCTCTCTCTCTCTCTTTTTCTCTCTCTCCCTCTCCCTCTCCTCCTCTCTTTCTCCCTGATGAATGACTTTGGCATTGAGCTCTTAATAGTGTAGACGTAGGTACCACATCAGCACCACCTCTCAATTCTGCAAACACATTTGCTCTGTCAGAGATGCAGAACCTGTGTGTGTGTGTGTGTGTCTCTCTGTGTGTGTGTGTGTGTGTGTGTGTGTGTGTGTCTGAGAGTGATGGGGAGAGAGAGAGAGAGATGGAGAGAGAGAGAGCAAATTGCTGAGTTCTCAACTGCACGTGAAACACTAGGCACACACACACACACACACACACACACACACACACACACACACACACACATACACACACGGGTGTCAGAAAAAGACAGCAGAGAGGGATGTAACAGAAGGAAATATAAGATATAAGGAGGAGGTAGGGAGAGAGGGAGAAGGGAGAAGAGGAGGGAGGTCGGGGGGAACATGGAAGAAAGCTACTGTAGGTGTGTGACAGATGGTAAGGTATTGAATGATTCTGTGGAGCATCCAGGCTTGTGTGTGCGCATGTGTGCTCTGTCAGAGATGCAGATCCTATGTGCGTGTGCGTGTGCGTGTGTGTGTGTGTGTGTGTGTGTGTGTGTGTGTGTGTGTGTGTGTGTGTGTGGAGGAAGAGGGGCTGGCTGGCTGTGTCTTTGTATGTATCTGTCCCTTTGTGTGCCTGAGCTTCCTGAATGTGAGTGAGTGAGTGACTGAGTGAGTGACTGAGTGACTGAGTGAGTATCTCTAAGAGTCTGTTTGCATATGTGCGCACTCATATGTGTGTGCATTCATGCATTTGTGTGTGTGTGTGTGGCTTTGTCAATATCTCTGAAAGTCTGTTTGCACGTGTGTGTGTGTGTGTGTGTGTGTGTGTGTGTGTGTGTGTGTGTGTGTGTGTGTGTGCGCGCGCATGTGTGTGTGTGTGTGCATGTGTGTGTGCATGTGTGAGTGTGTGTGTGTTCTGCTATAAGCCACTGTACATTCAGTCCCTGATGCTGATCAATAGCAGCAGCTCTTCTCCTCACTGCTGCTGCCGCTGCTGTTGCTATTGTTCAAAGCCTTTGATCTCAAGCAGCTATATCCACCATATGAAGACATTACAGGCACTCAAAGCCTCCTTTCACACACACACACACACACACACACACACACGCACACACACACACACACACGCACACACACACACACACACACACACACACACACACACACACACACACACACACACACACACACACACACACACAAATACAGTGTAGGTCTTTGTTTGATGGTGCGCTCATATTATTACTGCCCTAGATCAATGTGCAGAGATACTTCTCTATATGAATAGATACACTCTATCTTTCATGCTCTGTATCTTTACCTCCTCACACACACACACACACACACAGGCTCTCTCTCACACACTCTCCCTCTCATACACTCACACACACACACACACACACACACAGGCTCTCTCTCACACACTCTCCCTCTCATACACTCACACACACACACACACACACACACACACACAAACTCATATTTCATCACCCTTAATTCCTCCTTATTGTGGTATCTTTTCCCTCTCTCTCTCGCTCCTGCGCTCTTTTCCTCCCTCTCCCTCCCTCTCTGCACTTCTCTTCTCCTCCTATACCATCCCTCTCTCCCTCCCTCTCTGCACTTTTCTTCTCCTCCTATACCATCCCTCTCTCCCTCCCTCTTTGCACTTCTCTTCTCCTCCTATACCATCCCTCTCTCCCTCCCTCTCTGCACTTCTCTTCTCCTCCTATACCATCCCTCTCTCCCTCCCTCTTTGCACTTCTCTTCTCCTCCTATACCATCCCTCTCTCCCTCCCTCTCTGCACTTCTCTTCTCCTCCTATACCATCCCTCTCTCTCAGAGCACTCATTAATCAGGGGTTCAGTTGAAACTGGGCAAAATGAGAAACTGAAAAGAGATGAAATGGGAGGCTGTAGAATATGAATGTGTCTCTTTTCTTTCTCTCACTATCAATTCTTTTTTTTACTCTCTTTCCCCCTCTCTCTTCCCATTATTTCTTTCCATCTGTTCCCTCTTTTTTATCTTTTTCTACATCCTCTCTCTCTCTCTCTCTCTCCTCTCTCTCTCTCTCTCTCCTCTCTCTCTCTCTCTCTCTCTCTCTCTCTCTCTCTCTCTCTCTCTCTCTCTCTCTGTTTGTCCTGCATATTTCTGGATGTGAGATGTTCTTTGCCAGATGGTAGAATGGTTTGCCAGAAAACGGGTAGAAAAGACAGGAATACCACCGAAACTCCTCCGCATCCTCTCTCTCTCTCTCTCTTTCTATCTCTCTCCTTCTCCACTCCGCCCTGGATGCAGAACTCTTCCCCATCCTTCCCTCTCTTCCTCCCCTCTGTTCCTCCCCTCTCCGTTCCTCCTATTCCTCGCCTGTTTTCCTCCCCCCCCCCCCTCTCCACTCCTCTCTTCTCCTCCTCCTCCTTCCCTCTCTTCTTCCCCTCTCTCCTCTTCCTCCCCTCTCTTCCTGCTCTCTCTGTTCCTCCTGTTCCTCCCCTCTCCACTCCTCTCTTCTCCTCCTCCCTTCCTCTCTTCCTCCCCTCTCTCTCTCTCCTCTTCCTCCCCTCTTTTCCTCCTCTCTCTGTTCCTCCCCTCTCTGTTCCTCCTGTTCCTCCCCTCTCTGTTCCTCCCCCCTTTCTCTTTCCTTCTCCTCCTCCTTCCCTCTCTTCCTCCCCTTTCTCTCCCCTCTCTCCTCTCTCTCTCTCTGACTCTCTCTCTCTCTGCGCTCTTGTTGTATCTCTTGTTAAGCTGTTTGAGAATCTCTTAGCTCAGAGATGAATGGATGGAAGATGCACTGCTGGAGTGAGCATCCTATGGTGAAGCACTGAATAGCATGTCAGCCTTGTAGTTTTGACAGCTCTCAGCACCACTTAGTACTAGCACTGCTCCCAATGACCTTTTTCAAAAATATATATCTCTCATTCTTTATATTTGCTCTCTCTCTCTCTAACGTGTTCTCCCTTTACCATCCTCCCTTTTTTCTTTCTCCCACTCTTTCACTCTTTCACTCTCTCTGTTCTGTGAAGTTGCAAGGTGGGCAGAGCTTTTCCAGCCATTTTCTTGGATCTAATAAGTCTGTCTGTATTGAATACTTTAATGTATTGTGTCATAACAATACCATACTGCAAAGATTTGTATACTGATTTATTTTCTAGTCCTAGTGTCTAAAACCAGTCTCTCTTTCTCCCTCTCTCCCTTCCTCTCCCTCTCCCTCCCCCTCTCCCTCTCCATCCTTGTCTTTCCCTTCCTCTCTCTATCCCTTCCTCTCTCTATCCCTTCCTCTCTATCCCTTGCTCCCTGCAGTACGTTGACCATAGATGGCATTAGCCAGGAGGACGAGGCCATCTACCAGTGCATAGCGGAGAACAGTGCGGGCTCGACGCAGGCCAGCGCCAGGCTGACGGTGCTCTGGGCGGACGGGCTGCCCGGTGTGCCCACCCAGGTGCGGGCGCAGGCCCTCTCTCCCTCCGCCATCCAGGTGTCCTGGAAGGAGCCCGAGCAGCACACGCAGGACATCATCGGCTATGTGCTGCACATCCGCAAGACCGCAGGTGAGTCATTTGTGCACGGACGCACGCACACACACACACACACGCGTGCGTGCGCGCACACACACACACACACACACACACACACACACACACAAAACAGTCACACATGCATATGCTCATATGCACACACCCATCTTTCACACACACATCTCGCACACACATGCTCGCACACACACAAACACACACACACACTCACATACTTGCACATACACACACACACGCGCATATATATTTACATAAACACATTTATCAAAAGCTATGTGTTCTATGCATCAGATTTCCCTACCACACATTTAAATCATTTACATTGCTAACTGTAGGGGTTTATAGTGGTGTGTGATGCTTGAGAAACAGTAAAGAAAAGCTCTTAACAGACGTTACACGCAGCGCAGGATTCTCCTGAGACCCATTCTCTATCTATCTATTGCCTCCATTTTACACCTCCAGATATACACACACACGCACACACACACACACACACACACACACACACACACACACACACACACACACACAAACATTATCCATATGAGTGGGGTTGTGTCTGGAGGGGTTGTTGGAACACCTGTTTCCATGGCTATCCCGCGCGGCCGTGCTGATGGACATCTCCTCTAATGGCTGAAGCGAGAGAGGAGTCATTATGCTGCACTGCGATAGTATGTTAATATGGAGGCGTTGGGGGGGTGGGGGGGGGGGGTTACGGTACTGTCCACGCCGCTATGATTGGATTTTGAAGCATAACTGAGCACCGAGCCGGCATCTCCAGGGCTGACGGTTGCTCGGCTACAGTATCAGATGGTTAATTAAGGGCCCTGGTGTCCGGCCAATGGAAGCGGAGCGCAGCGTAATTATCTCACCAAGACAGGAAGCTGAGATACGGCTGGCCGGTGCCAGAGTCCAGGACCAGGGAACGCAGGGGTGGGATACACACATACTTACTTACACACACATATACACACACATACACAGGGATATGTACACTCACACACACACACACACACATGTACAATCACACATACACACAAGGATATGCACACATACACAGGGATATGTACACTCACACACACACACACACACACATGTACAATCACACATACACACAAGGATATGCACACATACACACGCACACACGCACACACACACACACACACACACACACACACACACACAGGCACACACACATGCACACAACATATATTTTATATCCACTGCAGCCCTTGGGCAAATGTTTGTATTATGGGGTGGTAATAACTATCAAGACGGAAAGCACACTATTACAGCTGTGCGAACGTCAGAGGGCGGGATCAGACGTGACTAGCTCCTTATAATATCGGAGCACCTCTCAGGTAATCAGACAACAACTGCAGTGAGTTGGGAGAGAGAAAGCAAGAACACATAGGCTACTACTGGCCAAATCCTCTCCAATTGTTAGAATTGGACTCTGGGCGTTTGGGAACAGCTGAGGGAGGAGGCTACTTGAAACTGTGAGTTTCGGTCGGTGTGAGCGAGCAGACTTTCAGTTGACAGTAATTAACACCCTTTTGAACAATCTAAGCTGTGCGAACGTCAGAGGGCGGTCTACGCTGATGCATCATTAGTGAGACAGGAGGACAGCTGCATGCAATTCCTAGCAGCATAAAAATAGTGGCTGCTGCTGAAGCGTCAGCATAAGCGGCAGCCCTCGTTTCAGCCAGCCTCGGTTAAGACGGACACGGTCAAGACAAGCAAGTTTACCTGTGCAAGTTCATCGAGCACAGGCACCGACAAAGGCAAAATGTGCCGTTCCACCATATCTGTTATCACCGGCCATTGCAGAAAACGGCATCATGCCAAAAGGGGCAGAAATCGCCTTAACCTCCAGCAACTTAAACGGTCCTCACCGACAGAAACCTCCTTCTCCATGGGCTTGTGGAACTGTCAATCCGCAGTCAACAAAACCGACTTCATAGCTGGCTATGCCAACCACCTTTCATTGGAACTCCTTGCTCTCACTGAGACTTGGATCAAACCAGAGAACACTGCCACCCCGGCTGCACTCTCCACTAACCTTACACTATCCCACACCCCTCGCCTATCTGGACGAGGAGGCGGGACGGGCCTGCTGATCTCCAACAAATGGAAATTCACCCCGCTACTGCCTTCAAACAAATATGTCTCATTCGAATTCCATGCCATCACAGTGATCGCCCCAGCAAAACTCTACGTGCTGGTCATCTACCGCCCTCCAGGCCAACTAGGCGACTTTATTGACGAACTTGACACTCTGCTATCCTCCATCCCTGAGCATGACTGTCCGCTTCTTGTTCTCGGTGATATGAACATCCACTTAGATGCCCCAGGCTCAGCGGACTTTTTGGCCCTGGTCCACTCCTTTGACCTCGAACTGGTTCAAAGCCCACCGACTCACAAAGCTGGCAAAGAGCTTGACTTGATCTTCACTCGGAACTGCAGCACAGACACCCTCATGGTGACGCCTCTCCATCTTTCTGACCACTTCTTCATCCAGTTCAACGTCAGCCTGTCAGAACAGCCTCCGGCTCCTCAGCCGATGGTCACGTTCCGCCGCAACATCCGGAACCTGTCTCCAACGCACTTCTCCTCTGTGGTTGCCTCCGGTCTACCTCCACTCAACACCTTCTCCTCTCTGGAGGTTAATGAAGCCACTGACTCGCTCTGCTCCACACTGACCTCGTGTCTAGACGAGCTGTGCCCTCTTACCACAAGGCCAGCTCGATCCAAACATTCTCATCCATGGCTAAATGATACCCTCCGATCGCAGCGCACCAAACTCAGAGCCGCAGAGAGGAAATGGTACAAATCCAAACTAGCTGACGACCTCAAAAACTACCAGACACTCCTGACCTCCTTCTCAGCCAGCATCACTGCTGCTAAGACTGCTTTCTACAATGACAAAATCAACAGCGCTACAGACACTCGAAAACTTTTCTCAACCTTCAAATCGCTACTCAACCCTCAGCTGCCTCCTCCTCCATCCAGCCTTACTGCAGATACCCTCGCCTCATTTTTTACAAACAAAGTGGCGGCAATCAGCAGTCAATTCTCTACATGCCCACTCAACGCATCTGACTCAGATACCGCACTCCTACAACCTCTAGGGACTGCTGGAACATCTTTTT
>NC_055976.1:17355314-17367814 GCF_018492685.1 Alosa sapidissima
ATACACACACATGTGTACAGTATGTCCGCATGTGTGTGAGGAGCGGGGCTTATGTGAAGACTGGGGCTTGTTGGCGGTCATTCCAAGCTTAACCCCCTCTCTGAGTGTGAACGCTGGAGGGCAAACAGGATAGAGGGTTCGGACGACAGGAGATAAGTGCAGGGTGGTTCAAACAGTCAAAGCTCAGATACTTGCACTTCAAATCTTATACTTCAGTGTGACCCTTAAGGTATTAACTTGTACTGTGTGTGTCTCTGTGTGTGTGTGTGTGTTCGTCTTCGTCTGTCTCTCTATGTGTCTGTATGTGTGTGTGTGTGTGTCTTTTTGTGTGTGTGTCGGCCTTTTTCTGTGTGTGTGTGTGTGTGTGTGTGTGTGTGTTTGTGTGTGTGTGTCTTTTTGTGTGTGTGTCGGTCTATTTCTGTGTGTGTGTCTGTGTGTGTGTCTCTTTTTGTGTGTGTGTGGGTCTATTTCTGTATGTGTGTGTGGCCAGATGGAGAGCTCCCTGGTGTCCTGCCCATTCAACGAGACACAGATTTCCTCTCTGCCCCTGGACGAGCTGAGCCTGGTGGAGGAGCGAGAGACGCAGTTCCACCAGCTTCCTTTGGAGGGCGCCAGTGAGCAGGACCGAAGGTGATGAGAAGAAACACAACATGAAGGCCAGGGCTGGGAGCGTTGCCATAACGACCAGTTCACAGACTCCTCACCTACTCAGGTCAACCCTAATACGCCCCCCCCCCCTCAGTTTGGTTTAGTCACCTCTATTTTTATTTGAAAGTTACTTTTTTTGTTTTTTTTGTTTTTTTTGTTTTTAATTGTTTCCCTTGAGGGGGAAAAGATGGTGTTACCCTTGGAGATGTGGCCATTGTCTCGATTGTGGGTGTGGCCCTGCTCTGAACAGACAGGCTTAATCTCAGTAGCAGGTGGAGTGAAGAGTTTCTTTTCTTTGTTTCATTTTATTTCTATGTTCTCAAATGCCAACAGCACACGGAATAGCCCACTCCCCCATTTGGCTCCTCTGTTCAGTAGAACACTAGAGGACGTCCTCTCTATGGTGCCATTGATATCTGTTCATATTTCAGATGTTTGTACTGAACTCCAGCTGCCTACTCTTAGCCTACCAATGATTCCACAACCCCTCCACTGGAGAATATGGCCTTCTCCTGGGGACAGGACCTGACCCCCCACACCCCCCGCCCCCAATCCAACCCCTCCCCCTCCCCTCGTCTCTCTCAGGATGCTCACTGATGGTGATGATATCAAAAAAATGGGTTTTCTAGTAGATGTCCTGCTCAGCAAAAACAGGCATTAGTTTTTAGCTATGTGAAACTTAAGATTTTTTTGTTTTGTTTTGTTTTTGATTGTTGTTTTTTTGTTTGTTTGTTTGTTTTTGTTTTTTTTTGGTTGTTTGTTTAGTTTTGTAACAAATGCCTACCTCAACCGGAATGAATGTGTTTTTTGGGAAGCCTTTTTGGGATCTTCGTCTTCCCGAGTGTTCTGTCACGTGTCACGTGTCATGTTTGAGCGAAAATGTCTGAGAGAAATTCTCTATGAGGAAAAGAAGAAAATAAGAAAGACAACAGGTGCCATACTACCTCAGATGACTCCAACACTCTCTCTTACGGCTCACAAACCATGAAAAGAGAAAATATTTTAAAAAAGATGAAAAAAAAGTATCCAACATTTAGCACTTCTAAACGCCGAAGTTCATGTTCTACCTCAAAAGTTTAACAATGTTGATGTTGTTGTTGTCAATGTTGTTCATTTTGTCATAATTATTTTTTTTAATTTTTAAAAATCTTCTTTGTTCTGCGTCGTTCCCTCATTGTTTTGGTTGTGAGATCCTGGCTTCCCCCCTTTGGTTCCAATGTTCTGGCAGTGGACATAAATAGTACCTCATACACATCAGCAAATGATCGTGCTTGTTTTGAATCCTACTTGTAAACCATTCTTAGCTGACAAAGGGAGAAAAACAGTTTTGTGTTGTGTTCTAGTGGTTGTGTAGTATTCGAGTGGGACTTCTGACTTTTCCATGTGAGTAATCTTTCGATGTTGTTTTGAATATCCTGCTGCTGTTGCTGTTGCTTTTGGGGTTAGGTGCACTGCTCAGAACAACTTCAGACTGTGCTAATGACACACACACACACACACACACACACACACACACACACACACACACACATACACATACACACACACACACACACACACACACACACACATAGACATGCATCACTTCACATGTGGGAAGATGACATTTTTATTGACACACATCACTGAACACACACATCATGATCATGTGAGGAGATGCTGATGGTGCTATTAATGAAAACACACACACACACACACACACACACACACACACACACACACTGAGAGGTCAATAATGCCTGGAGAGAAGGCCAATAGTCGATCTTCGTTGGATGAAGGCATAAATCATAGATATTATTATTATTGTTATTATGGATGCGTGTGAGTCGTCAGGGAAACACCCCCTTTCATATCCTGCTGACTCCAGTGGCTAGATGTAGTAAAGAAGGCACAGGGATCAATAATTACTCCAGAATGAAGCACAAATGATCACAGTGTCTTCTTGGCCATACGTGTGTGTGTGTGTGTGTGTGTGTGTGTGTGTGTGTGTGTGTGTGAGTGAGTGTGTGAGTGAGAAAAAAGAGAAAGAGAGAGATGCAGTCTCACTCCTAATATTTCACCTTTTCACCTTTTTCACCTTTGACCTCCCCACTCAAAACTTCATACAGGTGGAGGCTTGACCAGATCTGAGTAAAACCAGGCCCATATATAGGGCCCATACTTAGCAGCTTGCAGAGCAGAGTTAGCAGCTAAACCAGAACCCAACCATGACCCAACCCGCGTCTAGACTAGAGCATAGACCCATTTCGAAGGTCAGAGCCCGTTTACCAGTATTAACTCAGAGTGCCATTACGAGGCGTTTCACAGGAAGTGTAACTGAAATTAAGTTATTTATCTATTTTGTAACTTCTGAATGAAAAATGTAAATGTAACAAGCGTGAGCAGCCGCCTCCCAGACCCCTACATCATATTTGCATGTATTCTGTTCCCATGGTTACTGCAGTAGGGGGCATGTCCAGTGTGTCGTTGTCCGGATGTCCAGTGGGCCTCTGCTGCTCTGTAGGCTGATGAAGAGTCCAGAGCTCATGATGGGTGGTCACTCAGGCAGTGTAGTTAGGGTCACTCGCTCTACCAAATATCCAAGACCCTACAGTCTTTATTCCTTATACACAACACCGCACATAAACACACACACACACACACACACACACACACACACACACACACACACACACACTCTGTCTCTCTCTTTAATGTATCTCTTTGGGTGGGTTTAATCTGATGCATGTTTCTGTGGTAACCTACCTCAGTGCACCTCCCAGGACACACACAAACACACACACACACACACACACACAAACTCACAAGGTCGCTATATTCAACTCCTGTGGATGTGAATGTAGCCTGGTCTCTTCTAGCGATCTAATTGTTCTGTCCATAAGTTGTGTCCAGTGAAAATGACCCCTCCTCAGCCAGTAAGGGGGGGCATGAAACCCCCCCCCCCCCCCCCCGACACCACCTCCGTAGACTCCCCACTATTCAGCTCTGTGCAGCTCTGTGCATGGTCACTGACCTTCTCTGTGTGTGTTAATAAATATCCACTGTAGTCCTTTCTCCTGAGACCTTTGGTGCTGCCTGTTGCATCTCCAGGAAATGCTGTTGATGTTGAAGCAGTTGCTTAAAGTAATATATTTACCTCTGTTTTTTTTTGTTGTTGTTTTGTTTTGTTTTTTGCTTTATTTGATTATTTGTTTTGGGAGGGGACACATGTTACACGTAACACTGAAACAAAAATGGCACGTGATTTCTCAGGACATTCCAAGGGGACTTTGAGCGTGAAACTTTGCCATCCTGACTCCAATGTAATGGATGTTTTTTTTATATATATGAATATATAGCTATATATTCAGCTTAGTTTTTATCGTGTTATGTAGTCCGAGTCAATGTTCTTATCCACTGTGCTGCTTTTAACATTGAAGACAAATGTTGGACCCTGCAGTACAAACAAATCTGTCTTTTATTTTTATTTTCAAACATTCTCAAATGTTTGTTTTGTTATGCAGTCAATTGGTGTTTCTGTTTTCTTTTTAAACAATGTCCATGTCCAGTATGTTATTATTATGGGATGTAGGGGTGTCAGCTAGCTGAAGGACATCATGACGCTCGACTACGTATTGCCTATGTGTATTTATGAAGTGCTACCAATATGATGATGTGTAATATTCGTGATGGTCTTAAATGGGGTGGATAGACTGTAACTTGTGTTTCGTAGGCCTGACACTCCATTTCGCAGGCTCTTTTCGTAGACCTGACACTCCATAGAAAGAGAGAGCGAGAGAGAGAGAGAGAGAGAGAGAAACAGAGGGATCAATGGAGAGATAGAATGAGAGTAGCTCCTGCCATAGGAACTTGCCCATGGCCTCACTTCAGCTGTGACATTTTTCAGATGTTTTTCTAGTTACCCAAAATGCCTGGGGATGGAATTGGCAGAGCAGCATCCTCCACCAGATCTGTCCATTGGCTTCTGAATGGTTATTTACGAACACACCACTGGCCATTTGCTCACACCAAGAACGAAAATGGCAAAAAAGTATCGCTTTAGCTACTATGAATGACATCCACACTATAACGATAACGACCAAAAGAACGATATCGTCGGGGATCACTTTTGCTTTTTAGGCTACCCGTCCACTGAGTTTGCCTCAAAGGTCGAAATGAGTGTGGGGGAGGCACACTTTCCTCAGGGACATTTTAACTGGCTGAGAAGTCAGACAGACAGAAAGGGCCACCTATCCCTTACTCCGTATATCCCTGGGCATTTCCCAAAACAACCACCATTGTTAAATGATAGAGAGAGTATAATTCTTATCACTTTTTCTCTCTCTCCTAGTTAGTACATTGTCTCGATAACACCATCGGGAAACACACCTGCTCTTCTGCGCCTGCTTCTGCTGTCCTTTGTCATTGGTCCTCTGTTTCTCTTCTTTTTCTTTGGTTCACTGTTTCTCTTCTTTCTCATTGGTTCTCTGCTTCTCTTCTTTCTCATTGGTTCTCTGCTTCTGCTGTCCTTTCTCATTGGTTATCTGCTTCTCTTCCTTTTCATTGGTCCTCTGTTTCTCCTCTTTCTCACTGGTTCTCTGTTTCTCCTCTTTCTCATTGGTTCTCTGTTTCTCCTCTTTCTCATTGGTTCTCTGCTTCTCCTCTTTCTTAGCCTCATCAGCTAAACCAACAGCAGCGGAGGGGGCTGGAGGGCCTCTTTCACACACTCACACAGACTCATACACACACAAACACACCCTCACTCTCACACACACACACACATCGGGCCAGCCTGCCGTAATCCCACACATTGAAGAGGCTGCTGCCTTCATCATTCACTGGCTAAAGGGCCAGAGCCACAGAAGCCTGCATGGGGCTACACAAATGCCTTTAAAATAGGGTGTTTGTTCTCCAGCCATCTATGGGGCCCTCTTCTCTCTCTCACACACACACACAATCAGTGAGGGATATCTCAGTAAAGAAAGGGTTGTTTGTCAGTATAACCACCCACCCCCCCACCCACACACACACACACACACACACGTTGCCCCCCTTTCTTTTCATGGTATTAGCAGGCGAGCGTTAGCATACAGCACCGTCGCCAGCTCTATGGCAACCTGCAGCTATTCTGCGAGCACGGACCGGAGATCAAACTGTGAATCTGTAAAACAAACATCTCCATTCTCCGCCGGACAATGTCCGCGCGTCTCAGGCCCCGTACGCCTCCCCTCCTGACGGAGGATTAAGGACGCAACCGTTTCTTCTGGCCTTTCTTCCACGCTCGTGCTCCCTCACTCCCTTTTGTCGTTCACACTCAATCGTCCCTTTCTCCGACGCCCCAGGTGATGAGCTTCTGTGAGAAAGTGAAGCCAAACAGTCCATCATGCCTCCTTAAGTCATCCCCGTGTGTGTGTGTGTGTGCACGACTGCTCCATTGTACTCTATGCTTCTCTCCTCAAACCAAAGCTGGAAAAAGGTGCATCAAGTGGATAGAGTGGTTTCTCATCCTGAGGCCTTGTTATTTTAGTTTTTGTTGTCGAAATGACAGCTTGTTTTCCTTACACAACATGAGCAGCCTGGTAACTACTGATGTCAAATCTCGGTGCTACAGTTTTAGGTGCTATACAACCCGTCCCCAAGGCAGGAACTACTACTTCTATGACAGTGGTTCTGCATTAGCCTGCGGGAAGCTGTTGTTTTCTTGCAGCTGTAGTTCTGTTGTGCTTGTGTGGTAAGGCTGAGGTAAACATGGCTAGGAGTCATCTTGCAGTGAGTACATACATGCAATCGTGTGTGTGTGTGTGCGTGTGTGTGTGTGTGTGTGTAGGTGTGCATTAAAGTGGAGTGGTTACTTCTGTTGAAATATGCACCGTGGTCATTTTGAAAACTCCGAAAACATCTTTGCCATCCATACCCAGACGACAGGGTCATCTTTTCAAACACACACACACACACATGCACAACGCATGAAAAACATTCTAGTCTACTCCACAATCAGCATCTTATTTTCCTCCCTGGTACCAAATTACCCCTCCACTCGACAGTGAGAGTCAATCATGTTTGCGATGCTTATTTGCATGGGATCTGATAGCTCCTCAGAGACTTATCCGTGGAATCCCTAAAACTGTGTGATCCTCAGTCAGTCCAATCCAATCCATCTCCGCTGCTCGTTTGTACAAGCACTTCCTCATCAGAGGTTGAAGTAATGCAGTCATAATTAAACAGCTGTGTAAGCTAGATTGTGTTCATTATTCCGTTTTATCCTCCTGGAAGATTTAATTGAGAAAGCGCAAGGGTCTAGTCGGTGAAGTATTGGAGCAGTTTGTCTGTAAAGTTTATATAATCTTTAGATGGGCAACCAGAGTCCTGTGTATTGTTAATGTGATGGCCGTAGTCCTACATAAAGTGTTGCTGGTGCTGTGGCCTCCTGCAGGACCATGGTTGGATTTGCCTCCATTCTTTATTATCTAGTTTATTGTCTTCTCGTGGTAAGTCAATTACTTATGGGACGTGCTCCCTGCATAGAGGTGCCAACTGATCAGTTTCAGGTCCATATTATTCTCTCGTCTTTTATTTGCTGTTTTTCCATGTTGTCGTTGTTGTTGTTGTCCTCCAGGAGTTGGAATTGATGTCAACATTGCTCATTGGTTTATTGATGAAAGCTGAGGTGGAAAGATAAATAAGCCACCTGATACAAGCATTTAATTTACACTGTGTGTGTGTGTGTGTGCGCGTGTGTGTATAGGGTTGTATCGTCTCAGGAATTTTCATACTTAAAAAAAAAAGATACAAGAATTGTCACTCTGGTAACCAGTCACCCTCAGGCCAACATTCCTGTCCTCTTTTACCGGTGTTTAGTGCAGCATAGTACACACACACACACAGACACACACTGTTCATAGACCATTCTCTTCCATGAATCTCCAGTTATTTGATCATACAGAACTATGCACATCCAGGCACGGCATCCACCCCTTCACCCATCCAGGGTTGCTGTGCCATCGCCATAAAAACGGCTGCTATTGTGAGGTCATAAGGGAATCACTGCAGGGGTTAGAATGCAGGAAGCAACAGAAGCCAGTGGAAGCAGAAGCAGCCAATCAAATCTTGGGACATAACAGGGTCAGGACTGGGTCCATGGTAATGCGTGGTAGTGTAGTTTTAATGTGTTGGGGGTTGGGGGGGCATTCTCTACCTGCTCCACCTCCAGAGGTGGGGGTGGGTGGAGGGGGGCATATCAGCATTTGGTCTCCATTCTCTCATTCCCTACCTCCCAGACAGTAGCCAGTTCTAGAGTGGAGGTGCTCAGTAGTAGTCCAGTCCAGAGTAGAGTAGTGTAGGCCAGTGTAGTCCGCAGCAGGTAGTTCAGCGTTGGGTCTGGACGAGAGCGTGTTGTGTTGGTGCTCAGGGTCCTGAGGGACAGAGCAGCTCCGTCACGGACACAAACGAGCAGATGAGAAGGCAGCGAGGAGAGGGAGAAGGAGAAACAAGAGGGAGACTGTTGTGAGCACAAATACATAAAACAATGGATGAAGGGCAGAGTCGTGTCGTTTGGGTCGTTTCCGCCACGTTTCTCGACCGTCCTCTTTCAGGTCAGCGTTTCTGACTGATCAGGTGTCTCATTGTTTGTTTGTTTGTTTTTACTTCCTTGAATTCAGGTCAAGTTGAAACATGCAGGAGACTCTCAGAGTTGTTTTGTTTTTGTTTTTGTTTGTTGCCAGGCAACACTGCATTACTGTAAGGGTGTGTGTTCCTCGTGCTCTGTAAACTGGACTTTCCTCAGGCAAAACCACATGATAGTGTTTGTATACTGATGTACATATGCATATAGATGTATGTGTATATGTATATTTTATATGTATATGAATATTGAGGCCAATCTAGACCGTTTTTAGTGGTTTGTATTGTTTTAGGGTTCATTGTGCAACATTGATTTAAAAAAGACAACAACAATACAATAAACTAGTTCTAGTAATAAAACAGAACTCATTTGTCTCTCACTTTCTTTGTGTGTCTGTGTGTGTGTGTGTGTGTGTGTGTGTTATGGATGGCTGAAGAACTGAAACATAGAGTGGAGTACCAAAAATAGAAGATTTTATTTCAATAAACAATCACATTTAGATTCAAATCTTCAGGTAAATACAAAGTCAACACACTGAATAGCATGGTGAGAAATTGTCTCACGGCAAACTCATGGCCTTCTTGGGTGTTGCCCATTAAGCCGATTCTGTCTATTCTCCACCCAAATGCTGCTGCGTACATTGTGCATAAAAAAAATGTGTGTGAGCGTGAGACTGTATGTGTAACTGACATGCTTTTCTATGTCTCTGCATTAATGAGTGTTTTATTGATTGAGTGTCTGTGAGCGCTTGTGTGTGTCTGTGTGTGCATCCGCATGTGCCGGTGTGTGTGTATGAGTGAATATGAGTGTGTATGAGTGAATAGGTGCGTGCGTGTGTGTGTGTGTGTTTGGGCGTGTTCAGCTCAAGAGCTGCTCAGATGCTAGATATCCCTACACCCCCGTACTGGCTGTCAAAGATTTCCGATCTTTCTCAATCTCTTTCTCTGTGGATCAGTTAGTTTGGGTTCCAAGAGGTGGCACCAGCCATCCAGTCATATCTCTAGTCACAGATTACGCCCTCTCTGCACTGGAGAATAAATCCTAAATTACTCTTGCTCACATATACACACACACACACACACCATTCTGCTCTGTACACACATACACACACACCTAAATCTTTACTTCCTCTGCTCCCAAACAGGTAATCCTAATTGTAATTCTAATCTCATTGTCACCATAATCCGTAAGAATAATGTGTACGTACACTCACACACACACACACACACACACACACAAACACACCTTTTACCAAGAAGAGGGGTTCTGGCTACATTTTATTTGCCAAGTCAGATAAAAATAGCTTGTGTGTGTGTGTGTGTGTGTAAGCCATCTTTTACATTAGCTACTGATATTGAGTGTCTTTGCCAGTTCTGTCACCCATTTCTGTATGTCCTATTCAGCACGATGTGTGTTCTTTATGTGTGTTAGTGTGTGTGTGCATATGCATTGTATTTGTGTGTTTGTGAGAGAGAGAGAGAGAGAATGAGAGGGACCCAAACGGCACGACCCCGGCGTTCATCCATTGTTTTGTATTTTTGTGCTCACATGAATTTGTGTGTGTGTGTGAGAGAGAGAAAGAGAGAGAGACAGAGAGAGAGAGTGTGTGTGTGTGTGTGCACGCTTTTTTCCTGTATTCTTTTCACCTTCATATCTGCTTTATGTCCTTCCACCTTCCTGACACATACTTCTCACATACACGTCTTTCAACAGGCTTTGGCAAAGCACAACCCCCCCCCCCCCACACACACACACCCACACACACACACACACACACACACACACCCCTCCATCTGCACATCATGCTCTTACTGTGGACCTCTTCACGTTCCACTCACACTCTAGGGAGGTTTCACTGGTCCTAGAGAGTAAAAGTGTGTGTGTGTGTGTGTGTGTCTGTGTGTGTGTGTGTGTGTCTGTGTGTGTGTGTGTGTGTGTGTCTGTGTGTGTGTGTGTCTGTGTGTGTGCATGCATAAAGTATAAAGGCCATGGGAATATGTGTGTGTGTCCATCCTTTCACTGCTGTTTTCTTCATTATCCCAGTGATGGTAAATCACAGAAAGAGCTGTGTACCCTGCACACACACACACACACACACACACACACACACACACACACACACACACACACACAGGCCCCAGACCTCCATAATAAACCAATGAAACCCAATCCCAAACCAGACCACCTCTACTGGGTCAACAGCCTCCTACAGACACACAAACTTGCACATATGTGTGAACACACACACACGCACACACACACAGATGCACACACACACATTACTAGCTATTCTGTAAATATGCAAACACAAAAATACTGTCAATCAATATGGAGCGCATACGCATGCACACACACACATACACATACACATACACGCAAAGATCTCTCCGGTGTTCTGCGCACACACCTTTTACTTGCTCATGGGGAGAAGTCCAGAGGGACCACGTCAAAGGTCAAACAGTCAACTTTCATTCCGCCTGCTTCTGAAGTGTGTGTGTGTGTTTGTGTGTGTGTGTCTGATTTTCATTCCACCAGCTTCTGAAGTTTTGTGTGTGTGTGTGTGTTTTCATTCCACCAACTTCTGAAGTTTCTTGCTTTTTTCTCAAGTCCTTTTTTCTTTTTCTCTTTTATTTACTTCTCATGTTATTTTTCCGCTGTGTGTGTGTGTGTGTGTGTGTGTGTGTGTGTGTGCATATATGTGCGTGCAAGCGTGCATGCATTTCTGTGATTGTGCGTGCGTACATGTGTGTGTGTGTGTGTGTGTCTGTTTGTACGAGTGTGTGCTTTTCCTTTTTACTGCTTCCAGATTTCTCAGGCGTAACATGCTTCCCAGGTGGGAAAGACAGAGAAGGAAAGAGAGAAAGGAAGAGGGAGAGAGAGAGAGAGAGAGGGAGGGAGCGAGAAAGAGAGGGAGAGGAAGAGAGAGGGGGATAGAGAGGGAGGGGGGGCGGAGAGAGAGGGAGAGAGGGAGGTAGAGGGGGAGAGGAAGAGAGAGGGAGAGGTTGATGGAGAAAGAGACAGAGAGAAGAAAATAACTCCATGTTCACACGTCACAAATAATCCAAACCACCACATCAGATCCTACTGTGCTCCAACACAGTCTCACTCATTCACATGCTTTATTGGCACAACACATAATATGATGCATTGCCAAAGCATATAAAGCAACAATAATAAAACAAACATTGCAAACACTTCATCAATACACTGTAAATTATGAAAGTAGGCTATTTATGTATATTCATATACATATGTGTGTGTGTTGTGGTGTGGTGGTGGTGGTGGTGTGTGTGTGTGTGTGTGTTAGTGTGTTTGTGGCTGACTGTCTGTGTGTGTGTTCATGTGCTAGTTTGTACTTTGTGTGAGTACACACACACACACAGCACCACCACCACAACACACACAACACACATAGATATATTTTTATGAATATGCATATACAGCCTACTTACATAATTTACAGTGTATTGATGAAATGTAACAATGTTTGTAATGTTTTTTTTTTAATTATCATTGTTCCTTTGAATGCTTTGGCAATGCATCATATTATTTGTTGTGCCAATAATGCATATTTGAATTGAATTCTACTGAATTTAATGGATAGAGAGAAAGAAGGAAAGAAAGAGAGAAACAGACAGATTGATTGAGATCACATCAACACTGTTTGTGCTTGTTTGAACATTTCCTCTCCCACATAAACAGGAAAGTGTCTGTATGTGACATGTTTGATTGTAATTGGTGCCGAATAAACAGTACTGTACGCGTTTGGAAGCTCTTGCGAGACCGCTGCACATCTCACTCAGGAATGCACTGACCTTGCTGGCCTCTCACCGAGGACTGCAGAATGGAGAAATGGAACGAGGGATTAATTATGACCACAGGAGGAAGGAAAGGAAGAGAGGAAAAGCAGGAGGAAAGGAAGAGAGGAAGGAAAAGAAGAGAGGGAAGAAAGGAAGAGAGGAAGGAAAGGAAGAGAGGGAAGAAAGGAAGGAAAAGAAGAGAGGAAGGAAAGGAAGAGAGTGAAGAAAGGAAGAGAGGGAGGAAAGGAAGAAAGGGAAGAAAGGAAGAGAGGGAGGAAAGGAAGGAAAGGAAGAGAGGGAGGAAAGGAAGGAAAAGAAGAGAGTGAAGAAAGGAAGAGAGGGAGGAAAGGAAGAGAGTGAAGAAAGGAAGAGAGGGAGGAAAAGAGGAGAGGGAAGAAAGGAAGGAAAAGAAGAGAGGGAGGAAAGGAAGAGAGGGAGGAAAGGAAGAGAGT
>NC_055976.1:17370314-17380314 GCF_018492685.1 Alosa sapidissima
AGTTTGTCCTGCAAGTTGAGAAATTAGTTGATATGTATCGGAAGAAATTAGTTCTACAAACAAGACAGTTTTAGCGATTGAAACGTTGAATTCTAACAGGAAATGAACACAACGCAAGTGGCAACAGTGGAATAAGCAGGGTCTTAGGAAATAAGTAAGGGATAATGGACGACACGGTGGTCTGTTCACAGAAATTAATGCACTTACGAGGTTCTGCTTCGCGTCGGGGCCGTTTTACAACCTCGACCGTGCATTCATTTCTGTGAACAGACCACCGTGTCGTCCATTACCCCTTACTTATTTCCCTTCGTAAGAAATACGCAAACAGAAATACACAATGTTAACGTAAAACAATGTTAAAATAATATATTGAGATGATATTGTTGCTGATATCCATGGATTGGTCCCCATACTCAACTCGTTCTGCACCCACTGCACTGCCCAGCTTCAACTGGGTGTCCAATAGCATCATATCTCCAATGCTCACTCAACCAATCAGTCTTTGTTTGGTTTTGCCTGGAGATAGCCATTCCCCATCACAATATACCTCATGTGATGTAGGTCCATTCCCCATCACTTAATATGTTATATAGGTCCATGAACAAAGAGAGGCAGATTGCAGTGTTCACATTGTACCATAATATATGCAGTGTAAACTGTGGAATATAGACTGTATATACAGTGTATAGAAACATCATCATTATCGTTTGTGAAGTGTCTTTATATTGTGCTCTCCAGGACGACTAATAGTGTGCCGTATGTAGCCAGAGACCTAACCCAAACAATACCAACAGACACACACACAGACAGACACACACACACACACACACACTCAAACATGCACACAAACACAAACACACACACACATACACACACACACACACACACAGACTTATATTGTGTTCTCCAGGAGGAATAATGGTGTGATGTCTGCAGCCAGAGACCTGGGGATTACTAGTGGACCTGCTCACTAAAATAAACTCCACAATATACTCCTCTCCAAACCCGTCCCCAAACAATACCAACACACACACACACACACACACACGTACATGCAGACAGAGATAGACGTGCGCACACACACACACACACACACACACACACACACAAACAGAGTGGTGCCCCACTTATCAGCCCAGTATCAAAACTGCAGACCTCAGCACTTCTAACCTATACTGCAACTGTAAAAAACATGGTCTTCTAAATGACACGCACTCACTCACACACGCACACACGAACGCACACGCGCAAAGCAACAGAGCCACATGTGTGCCTCTCTTTCTCCTTCACACTAAGGACATTCTGTTCTAATTATTATTATCATTGTTGTGTGTGTGTGTGTGTGTGTATGTGTGTGTGTGTGTGTTGTGTGTGTCTGAATAATTTAGATGGGTAACAAAAAGAAAATGAAAAGTACAGTCTCTCCCACACCTTTGCTGCAGCACATATAGTATGTATGCACACACACGTGCACATACACACACACACACACACACACACACACACACACACACACACACACACACACGCGCGCAGACACACACACGCACACATACACTCACACATGCACACAGACAGACACACACACACAGACACACACATCAAATACACACACAACCACACACACATACCCCACACATGCACACACACACACACACACACACACACACATCACACACACACACACACACACACACACACACACACACAGGGACACAGATTCTGCCATCCATACATTCTGCCTTTCTTCTCAAATATCATCAGTAGAAGTACAAATATATCTCGCATACTATTTTCAACCCCCCCCCCCCTCGCAATTATCACCTGAACTTGTCTCAACTAATACTGTAAATGCAATGAGTTTGCATCTTTTTTCAAAGGCAAAATTGATCAAATCTGACTGAACATACCTTCTTAACAACTTACTCAACATCTGTGGCCTAGACACTCTACCTACCAGTCTGGCACATTTCTTAAGTCCCTGAAAACAGCTGTTGTAAAGCCCCTTCTCAAGAAGAATAACTTAGATGCCACCATGCTACCAACTGCAGGCCCATATCCAATCTACCTTTTATTGGCAAAATTATTGAAAAAAATAGTCTCTAATCAAGTAACCACCTTCCTAACATCAAATGAAGCACTGAAACAGCTCTTATTAAGGTTTTAAATGACATACGCCTCAATACAGATGCAGGCAAAACATCAGTCCTAGTGTTATTGGACAGTGCAGCCTTCGACACTGTTGATCACAACATTACCACACAGATTAGAGCACTGGGTTGGACTTTCAGGTATAGTCATCAACTGGGTCAAATCATACCTACAAGAAAGGAGTTTGTTTCTTGCTATCGGCAACTGTACCTCTACACCAACGTCCTTGACCTGTGGTGTCCCCCAGGGGTCGATCTTGGGGCCACTATTATTCAACCTCTATATGCTCCCACTTGGACAAACCATCACAAACAATTTGATTTCCTATCATAGTTATGCCGATGATACCCAACTTTACTTAGCTCTTTCGCCTAATGACTATGGTCCCCTTGAATCTCTTTATCAGTGTATTGACAAGATTAACAACTAGATGTCTCAACATTTTTCTTCAGTTGAACAAAGAAAAAACTGAAGTAATTATATTTGGTAAAAAAGAGGAACGACTTAAGGTTGCCACTCTCCTTGATATTAAACTGCTTAAAGCAAAGGATACTGTTAGAAATCTTGGTGTCATAATTGACAGTGATCTAAATTTAAACAGCCACATGAAAGCAATAACTAAATCAGCTTTTTACCACTCAAAAACATTGTCAAAATTAGAGGGCTAATGTCTAAACATGATTTAGAAAAACTTATTCATGCATTCATCTCCAGTAGGGTTGACTATTGCAATGGGCTTTTCACAGGCCTTCCTAAAAAGACTATCAAAAAGCTTCAGATGATACAAAATGCAGCGGCTAGGGTTTTCACAAAAACCAAAAGAATAGACCACATTACTCCAATACTTAAGTCCCTGCATTGGCTTCCAATAAGTCACAGAATTGACTTTAAAGTGCTTCTGATTGTTTATAAATCACTGAATGGAACAGGACCAAATTACCTAGCAGACATGCTACGACTGAGACACGCTCTTACGATTGTTTTCTACGATTCATCTTACGATCGTTCGTTTGGTTTTTCCGACTGTTTCGTGAACATGCTCGTAGCGTGAACACGCGTGCACTGCTCTTAAGATGCTCTTAAGGGGAGCTGTCCAAGTTATTAGTTCTGAAATATCCTCTAATTTGATGGTGATGTCAGGTGACTGCACGTCACAGCTTTAGGCCTACCGTTTAAACCTCCGATCTACACATTAATTCACATCAATACGAAAATAGAAACACTTTGACATCTGCATGTAAGCATCCCAAGTAGGTTATATACCACACGCAGACATAAATAATTGTAATTATTTAAGATTAGATTGTTGCACCATGCAATAATTTTTCGCAGTGTCACTTAAGAACACGTTTGAAGATAAGAAAGAAGTCGAGTAAGAAAGTCAGGAAATGTGTAGGCTTAGATTTTGATGCAGTAGGCCTACAGACTAAACCACATGTTCCTTTCTCTGCTTTTACCTTATAGGCCTAATAAACTATTCACTTAGCAAAGATAATGGCAAACTATTCTGGCAACGTCTCGTTTCATGCATTTTTGTCCGTTTTTCCTCACATTATTATGACCATTAAATGTAGGCTATGCTATATGGCACACTAAATTCTGATTCATCACAGGTAAACACAATAAAGAATGGAGACGTAAATTGGATTATGTATTCTAAGTTGTAATTCCTCTGTATGTCCTGTGGGTGACCTCAGTGAGAAGTACTGTTAAGACGCTCTTAGCTGGTAACGAGAACTCTGGAGCACTCATAGATCTACAGTACGAGTGTTTTCACAATGCTCTTAAGCTACGATGGTTTCGGGAAAAAGTCGGCAAATCTTAAGATGTTCGTAAGAGGGACTTTACTACGCTCTTAGGCTTAAGATGCTTTCGGGGAACTGGGCCCAGCTCTGGAACCAACTTTCAGATGAAATCAAAGTTGCCCCAACTGTAGCTAGTTTCAAATCTAGACTTACAGTAAGACCAAACTTTTCTCAGATGCTTTCTGGTAACTGATCACTTATTTTTTACATTTCTAAATCTGAGAAAGTCTTTCAGCTAAAATTGTAATAGTTTCTATGTTGTTTTTTATGTTTTAATTATTACTTTTTAAACACTTTTAAATGATTGCCCCTTTATGCTTTTATGTATCACCTTGTGTGTATTATGTTTTCTTATTATTATTTTATTGTTATTCTTTACTTTTTAAACTATTCTTTGACTATTACCCTTCTATGCTTTTATCAGATATTCCTGTTTGCTTTTGTTTATGTAAAGCACATTGAATGACCTGTGTGTATGAAATGCGCTATATAAATAAAGTTGACTTGACTTGACTTGACTTGACTTTGATCCAAGGGCGACTCCTATTGGCTTCCCACTGAGTGTTCACGGCCTTCCTGTTGGTGAGACGCAGGAGCGAACACTTGACTGACCCCTGAATCAGTGGCACATCCACAGCCTTTGTCTTTCAACAAGGTAAAGGACGAGAAAGAGGAAGTAAAAAAAAAGGTATGTGTCCATCTTTTTACTCAAGGGCGGTTCAAGCGTTGACATTGGTGACCTGGCAACGGAACCAGGGAGGTTCTAGCACTGGAAAGACAGAATCTCCTCTTCAGTCGTCACCTTGGAAACAACTTGTGATGAAAGACCAGACAATCAAAGACAGTGAGGAGTGCACAGGTAACATGGATGGAAAACATTCATTTTATGGAAACATACCAGACATGCATGTTCTGAATAATAAAAATACACACACAGGCAGGCACACACACACACACACACACACACACTCATCCTTGACAGCAACAGTTTACAGATATCCATGACCTGAATGGATACATGCACACATACACACCAACTCAGCATTTTTGTTGGCCACCTCTTTAACATTGAAGATCCTGCGAACTGCACAGTGGTAACCTTTGTCATGTCTACTGTTGTGTGTTCAAAAGCATGTGATTGCTTCTCTCACACATTTCCATGAAGACGGCATTGAGGCGTGATTGGTCCACTGATCCCTGTTCCTACAGCTGTTCTGTGGCTATGCCTCAATGGGAGAAAGGAGATGCTGCACTGTGTACAGTGTGTGTGTGTGTACAGTATGTGTGTGTGTGTGTGTGTGTGTGTGTGTGTGTGTGCGCGCGCACGTGCAGATGATCGATGGTCCTCTAGAGGTTGATGGGATGTTTCTCTGTCGCTACGCTGAATTTGCCCCAACGCTTGGTAATTCCATCCTCAAGGTTAAGTGTGTGTATGTGTGTGTGTGTACACACCCAAACACACACCCAAGCATGCACACGCACACACAGTGTGTTTAGGTAGGAGAGTGTAACAGCATTATCTCATGTGCACGCACTATGGGGTAAGAATCTCAGCCAACTGGGGCAAATGATGGTCATTATGGGCCGCTCATTGACCACAACAAAATACCCACAAGGAACAACCACAAAGATGATATATCTACTCCGGTACAAGCAGTGGAGAAAATAGCAGTGAAACAGCACCACAAACAAAATGTCCGTACAAAAGAGAAGAGGAGAGGAAGGCTATTGCCTAGGTAATATGTTAAAGAAAAACACACACTCTCGAGTGTAAAGTCATATTGATTTATTGGAAACCATATCAAAGACGGACGTGTGTCGGTACTAAGACATCTTTATGACTGAAATCTATATCATAAGACCCAGAGTGACTGGAGTTGAATGCCCTACAAGCACCTTTAGGGCATGTGCTTTTGCCGTGCAGGGGGCCCCATAAGCACCATTAGGGCATATGCCCTGCAGGGGGCCTCATGTAACACTATTCAGTTTTATTCAGTTTTGTTATAATTATTATAGCACCATAACATGCTTTATAGAGCCCCTGCTGGGAATCAGATTACACTAAGGCAACAAGTGGAAAGAAAAGGAAAAAAAGAGCACTACCACCTCTAATGTGGGTGGTGTGTGTGTGTGTGTGTGTGTGTGTGTGTGTGTGTGTGTGTGTGTGTGTGTGTGTGTGTGTGTGTGTGTGTTTACATATATAAAGAATGAGAATGAATGCAGGTGCACATGTAGGACAAAAGCCTAATAAGACTTAATGCAGTAGCCCGGAAAGTTGAGGGTTCAATTCCCGGCTTCCACCATTGAGCCCTTTGCCTTTAATGTATTTGACATGATTGTGTAAGTCGATTTGGAGAAAAGTGTCTGCTAAATGAATACATGCAAATGTACCATTTACAACTGCATTGAAAGGCATAGAAAGTCAACACTTTAGATGAGTTCACAAAATATCATTAACTAACCACTTGTAACTCCTGAGTTAATCATGAATTATAGAATTAGAAAGTGGTTTATAAAACATGTATCCACACACCCTAACTAATCATTAGTGCTTGTGTATGTAACAACTGTTATAATGGAAATAATGGAAATATCACTACATCAACAAATTATTATTGCATCATTAATTAAGCATTGAAAAATAATTAATAAACATATATTTTAGATATAGACTAATCTACTATGAACAAACCATTTATAACTGTGTGCACAAATGCTTTACTGATGATAATTAATGTAGGAACAATGTTTTACAAATGAGGATCAAAGCATGTGTTAGTTTACAAATGGTTAATAAATGCTTAGTTGTGTGTAGTTATTATTATAAAGTTACTTTAAAAAGCTTACAGACCATATCCTAATAAGACTGAATGCAGGTAGACATGTTTGGGTGAACGTTTCATTAAAACGCTTACAGACCATAATAAAACTGAATGCAGGTAGACATGTTTTGGTGAACGTTACAATAAAACGCCTACAGACCATAGCCTAATAAGACTGAATGCAGGTAGACATGTTTGGGTGAACGTTACATTAAAACGCTTACAGACCATAATACAGCTGAATGCAGGGAGACCTGTTTGGCTGAATGTTATTAAAACGCTAACAGAGTAGGCGAGGCTCACATACTGCTGTTAATCTTGGAGTTCCATTTTGTTTCAGTGAACAGATGTAACTTGTAGAAAACAGGATGGCGTGCAGTAATGGGACAAAACCTTTAAAGTTCAATGATGTGTTCAGCCACACATTGACTATGATGGCCATCCCCACTCTTCTTCAGAAAGGTGATGTCTGTGTGAAGTCTACGTGAGGTCAGCGTGAGGTGTGGCTTATGCAAGGTGGTTGTGTAAGGCTGCGGAATAGGGATGCCCTTCAGGAAGCAGATCAGGAAGGAAAGGGTTAAAACCGCCCACCCGCATAACAAGCCCTGGGCACTAATTGATTAAAAAAGGTGTATGTAAGTGGACTTGAATGGCATTTCGACATCCCTCTCTCTTTCACACACACACACAGACACACACACACACACACACACACCTACACCTTTGATCTGTAGACAGCAGGTCATCCGTAATTCACTGCATTTTATGTTTCTCTGGCTGTTGTCAGGGCATTAATGAATTCAGCCATACTCGTCAATTATAGGATGTCATACCTATGGTGACATTGGGTTGCCATGGAAATGCTAATAGCCATGGCCATCTATCTTGGATGGTTGATGAGGCTTGTGTGACTGTACAGTCTCTAATCTGTTCTTTGCCCTTTGCTGAGACACAGACACACACACACACACACACAAACACACACACACACACAGAGGCCAACTCTGGCACTCTGACATTTATACAGTCTTGCATAAAACATCCTCATACAGGTGCATATGCACACACGTTCCATTCATCAGTAATGCACCACACATACACACACAACACACACACACACACACACAAACACTCAAACACTAACACATGCATCCTCATGCTTGATGAAATGAAGGACACTCAAAGATTCAGAATGATTTTCTGGGAATGAACAGAGTTGATTTATTAATGTATGCAAAAGACTCGTACCAAAGAGATGTGTGTATTTGTGTAGTTACACAACTCACTCTCTCTCTTTCTCTCTCTCTCCCACACATACACACACACACTAAAAACTAAAAGTCAAAAAAGACATTCTCATTTCTGTTGTGTGTGTGTGTGTGTGTGAGTATGTGTGTGTGTGTGTGTGTGTGTGATTGTTTGTTTGTTTGTTTGTGTGTGTGTGTGTGTGTGTGTGTGTGTGTGTGTGTGTGAGAGAGAGAGAGAGAGAGAGAGAGAGAGAGAGAGAGAGAGAGATGCAGGATAAAACAGTAAAAATGTAGAGTGAAAGAGAGACAGAGAAAAAGAGAATGAGAAAAAAGCAATGGCTAGAGAAAGAGAGGGAGATGGAGAGAAAGAGAACCAGAGGGAGGCAGGGAGAAAGAATGAGAGAGGAAGGGGAGAGTGGCCACAGTTATCACCTGGGGCAACACAGGCTTACCATCTGAGACTCTACTGTAGGAGTATTGAATAATCTACAGAAACAGAAATGTGTGTGTGTGTGTGTATGTGTGTGTATGCAAGTGTATGTACAGGGACTTTTGAGGGGCAGTTGCTCTGACCTGAAAAAGGGGCACCCCCCCCCGAAAAAAAAAAAACTCACGGGCTATATGAAGGACTGAGAATAACAGAGTCTTTATTAAAATATATATATATATATAGAAGTAAAACACTGAAATACAGCACTCAATCACCTTAACTAATAACACAGAAAAACATGACTTGAGTCATGAAAATCACCAACATCAATATCCCTATCAATATCCTATCAAGTCACTGATAGGTTTCTCCAAATGTGGGCTCATCATCTGACCAATTACATATTATTGTTATTGCCATTATCATTATTATTTTAATGCCCACTAGTGGTATTTATGTTCTGCTCAGGCAAGGTCTTTGAAATGATAGCCTATGTTTTTTTAGATTACAATTATTTAGCATGCAGCTCTTTAACCCTGTACTTTCTAGCATGGTCCTCTCATCTCATATTTGGTGATCATCACTTAGGCCTACCTGCCCTATGTGCCTCCTCCTGGTCCACATTTTCCTCACATGTTCTGGAGGCTTGTGACTGCTCCTCATCTTAAATGTAATGTAATTATGAAACATTGCCATTAGTAGGCTAAAATATGAGTCTGATTAATTAATCAATTCGCTTACACAGTGCCATGTCATCTTCATCACAGAAAGTTTCTGTCTCACCTGCTGGTTGGCTTTTTCGCAGCCAACCCTGCAGTGATGTGCTACCCTTTGCTGCCTCCCTGAATTGTCTCTCCCTCTCCTGAATCCGCCTCTTTTCAGTTGGCATCTTGGCTTCAAACAATACCCAAAATAGTGGATAGGATTTAGGCATTTAACCATTTTGAATAAAATAATTAATGTGATGCATTACTTTCATCATTCATTCTACTTGCTAAAACAAAATGTGAGAACTGTCAGCATACATGTAGCTTAGTTTGCCTAATGCAGGGGTGGGCAAACATTTTGGCTCAAGGGCCACATTGGGTTTTGAAAATTGGACGGCGGGCCGCACAGTAGGCTAGTAGCATAATGTTCAAGTTCTGCTGCAAAGGAGATAACTAAGAGTAGGCCTATCATCTCTATTTAACATGATGTTTTGACATTGTAAACGTTCTCTAAGAGTGAAAAGCAGTTTGCGGTAAAGCTAACCAATGTCATCTCTGTCACAGGAAAAAAATAGCGAGCAGCCTGATAACCAAATTAAATGCTCGGCGGGCCGGATGAAAGTGCTTGGTGTGCGGGCCGCAGTTTGCCCACCCCTGGCCTAATGCCTACCAAAACTGGCTATGTGGTAACGGGCTGCTTGTCTGCGAGCTATCTGTCTGATTATTTAGGCTAAACGTGGCAAACTCAGCCTGGATTTATGAAGATTTGAATTCATTTCATAAAACTTGATGATCGTTCGTTTGTAATACATCACAAACTCACTTTTTCCGACAACGT
>NC_055976.1:17385314-17542814 GCF_018492685.1 Alosa sapidissima
GCAATATATTTAATCAGGAGCCACTTCCGGGAACCCAGATCGCACAAGGGGGTCAAAACAGCAGCGACTGCTCCATTGAAGTCTATGGCCATAGTTTGGAATTTCACCACATATGCTAAGGTCTTGGTTCTATAGAGTTAGGAATGTGAATTTTTGGCACATTTTCATGATTCTCAACCCCTTCTGACCATTTCAGGTACATTTGTAGCATTTTTGAGCATTCCAGTCTGGAGAAAATTGACCTTACATAAGGTGTGTGCCTGTTATTTATTCTGCTGCTGTTGGCCAGTTGCTACGTACGCTCATCAATATGTCAACTACACGCCTCTTTATGCAGACAGAACTCTATCCCCATTTCTAGCCCATAGACATGAATTACGATGAACTATCTTGCTCCACCATATATAATCTTTGCCTGCATATAACTTCACAGCATGCGGTTAACATCCTTAAAGCAACACCAAAGCACTTTTCCTGGTCGGTCTCCCTACAGGTTGGAAGCAGAATTGTCCATTACCCCTACCTAGCTACTGCTACCGTCTTCCATTTATATGTACCTGCCGAGTACGCTCCATTCCAGAGCCTTGCTCAACCTATCAGCAATTGTAACGCTTGCCGTAAAGCAAGTCCAATTTGTAGTTTCTTATGTCTCATTTGAACTACAGATCCACTACCCGATCTGACAAACTTGCATAGTGCTGTTATAGCCGACTGAGGGCCTTAAAGTGAATGCAGAAGTACTGTTAATACTGTCACGAGTTGATAAACCACTGAAACTATTTTGGAAACATTATTTTAAGGTACAAAAGAATTCTTGGTGTTCACGGATTCATGGACATATCTTGGCAAAAAACGCCACTCTTAAAAGCCTGACAGGGAATCCGTGTTATGTGGCTAAGCGGTCGCCTAGCAGGTAAAACACGTTTATGGATATACTATAGCCTACATTTAAAAACAATTTATGAGGTAGAAATGATACCACGTGTCTAAATGCAATGATGTCGATGCCACTTTGAAAGTTTGTTTAGTCCATCCAGTGACACTGCAGTCATGAAAAGGGAATGTCACACTTCGGTACTCTATTATAGCATCAAACTGTGTCTGTAACACACACACACACACACACACACACACACACACACACACACACGCACACACGCACACACACACACACACATCACCTTTGTTGTATCCTTTTGGGGTCTTGTTCACATGTGTCTATGAGCACTAGGGATATTGTTATGTTTTTGAAGTATGTGTGTGTGTGTGTGTGTGTGTGTGTGTGTGTGTCTGTGTGTTTCTGTGTGTGCGCTCATGAGACAGAGAGCTCTGCTAGATTGTCAATGTTTCGCTGGGAAGATGTCAATCATGGCCCACACAGGAGAATCTATGCACTCCCTATTGATGTAAACCTGCCAGTGGTATCTAATCTGTGTGAATTTGTGTGTGTATGTGTGTGTGTGTGTGTGTGTGTGTGTGTGTGAGAGAGAGAGAGAGAGAGAGAGAGAGAGAGAGAGAGAGAGAGAGATGGGGGGGGGGGGGGTAACCAACCATGGAATTACAAAATTATCTCATAAAAGACAGGCGTATGTTGATGGTGTTTGTGTGTTTAGTGTGTGTGTATTGGTATGTTGATTTAGTGTGTGTGTGTGTGTGTGTGTGTGTGTGTTTAGTGCGTGTGTATGTTGATGGTGTGTGTGTATTTAGTGTGTGTGCATGTGAATATGTATGTGCATGTGACATATTAAAAATTATGATTCTATTTGAATTTGTCTCTGACTCTTAACTCTTGGTTGTGTGTGTGTGTGTGTGTGTGTGTGTGTGTGTGTGTGTGTGTGTGTGTGTGTGTGTGAGAGCACATGTCAGCATGAAGTACCATCTCTCTTGAATTTGTGAAAGAGGTGTTTTAGGTCACTCCTATTCTACCACTAATGAGAAACAGAAGCAAGGACACACACACACACACACACACACATTGACCTTCATGCTCATGAAGCAAGCAGAGAAAATCAACACGCATGCCTGTGTGTGAGAAAGGAGAACATGAATGAATGGAATGGAATCAGCGTAATGAAGAACTGGGGTTTTGTGGAGCCTTAATTGTATCTCATCTGACATCAGACTCTATGTGTGTGTGTGAGTGTGTGTGTGTGTGTGTGTGTGTGTGTGCGTGTGTCTGCATGTCTGAATGTGTGTGTGTGTGTGTGTGTGTGTGTGTGTATTTGTGTGAATGCCTATAAAGGTACAGGTAGACAGGAGTGTAGACAGGAGTGAGTGTATGTGCTCATGTGTGAAAGGCCATGTGTGAAAGTCGACTCAAATTACTGCTGGTTGTATAGGAGCTACAGTAGTTGTCATGTATGGAGAGAGTCTCACCATCTTTGTTATTTTCTATCTGCCTTTTACCTGTGTGTGTGTGTGTGTGTGTGTGTGTGTACAAGCAGGAAATCACACAACAAAGCTCCTTCCTTGCTGATGAATGTACTTTAATTTGCTCATTGACACACACACACACACACTCACACACACACACACACACACACACACACACACAGAATACACACAGACACACACACAGACATACACACACACACACACACACACACACAGACATACACACAAACACACACACACACACACACACATACATCCATGGTCAATTATTGGGTAACACTTTACTTGACGGGTGAGTTCATAGCACATTCATAGCAGCTGTCATAAACTGCACATAAAGCATTCATGACTGTTTCATGAGACATGACTCAACATTCATACTGTACCAAACCTTTCATGAATGTGGAAGACAGAACGACGAGAGCATTGACGTTTTTGGTCCAAACCTCTTACCTGATCATGTCACATCTGAGTCAATGGGCTACTCCAGTGCCAAAAAGACAAAACATGGTCAAGCAAATCATTTTTTTTTTCATAAAAAATTATATTTGTTTTATGATGTAACCTTTGCAGATGATTTCTCATCTTTTGCTACTGGTAGTGTTCAACCATTCCAGGTTACACATATACGGGTCAGCTGAATGTAGGCTAGTTTACCTCCCAGTGTTAAACTCAGTGATTACAAATACTTCACAACTTGTATAGTAATGTGACATTCGATGTAAACTTCATAAGATATTCATGAAATATTTACAAAGATACACGAATACAATGTTGGACTTTTATTTTGACAAGTTGTCGTCGTTTTGTCTTCCACATTCATGAAAGGTTTGGTACAGTATGAATGCTGAGTCATGTCTCATGAAACAGTCATGAATGCTTTATGTGCAGTTTATGACAGCTGCTATGAATGTGCTATGAACTCACCCGTCAAGTAAAGTGTTACCAATTATTGTAATGCAATAGTGTGCATTGAACAAAACACACAGTAGTACTATTATAATTCTGCTCTATGCCTAGAGTAGGAGTAAGAGTAAGAGCAGGTAACTGAGATCAGCTGTTTGCTGTGTATATGGCCCAGCATACTGTAGCTTAGCATCCTACCATTCTCCCACACCAGTTAGCACAAGCCCCTATTCCACTAGGGCCTCCAATTTCATTGGTGGGCAATGAACAGCAACAGGCAAATCCAGTCATTGTTGATATGTACACTTGTACATATGGTATTACATTAGCAAAAAATATTTTGCCCAATTATTAAATTACATTTAGTTCATGCCAAGAGGAATTTGCTTGTTCACTGTTGCCTATTAGTAGCCTTGTTTACATGGACACTTTTAATCCAACTAGAAACGGAATAATGGCTTAATTGGAATAAAAATTCTCATATAAACACCTCAATCGGAATAAAAATGCCTGAAACGATCAGAATTTTAATCGGAATGAAAGAGGTGGTGTAGTCTTTTTCTATTGCCATGTATATGGTCAATCGGATTGCCTGCGGTGTTTTCTCAAGGAAAAGCCGGCAACAACGGTATTGAAAGATTCTAAAGCGCTTGAATGGAATAGATCGTACCCTATGTACTGTATGGCTAATGAGATCGGGGCTCTTGATCTCAGATCTTCATTTCAGGACCATGGCCAGCACCGATGCGCCATTAAGGAAGAGATTTGGCACACAAGGGCACATGCCAATGCTGAGGCATTAAAGGAACACAGTGGAAGAAGTAATATCTATGCCTATTCAATACCATTTAGCGCTAAGATGGTACCCAGGTAGTCATAAACTGACTAAAAGTGTTACGATTCTACCTGATCAACAACATTACATTATGGTTTGTTTATTATAGTATTTATTTATTTTCATTAGGCTATTGATTGAATTCAAATTGTTGTTTATCATCGCTGTTCTCCTTGATGTAGTCTTACCGACTACCGGCTAAATTGTTTACTGTTAAATTTAACAATTGAACTGAGATCCCCCTATACACCTCAGATCACCCACCCTACACACTTGAGACCACCCTACACACCTGAGATCACACTACACACCTGAGATGGATATCTCAAGACCTTTCACTTGCATCGCCTGCGTATAAACACACAGATCACGTCTTCGGGTGTTTTCACACGGCAGTGAGACTGCGTGTGTCACCTGATTACAGAAACACAATTAACACAAACCTGCATATAATTACACCACATTATACTAACACCTTTCATTACAAAAAGCAATCTCCTATGAATTCTCTTCTTCTCTCTCCCCCCTCCCTCTCTCTCTGTCTCTCTCTCTCTCTCTCGCTCTCTCTCTCTCTCCTCTCTCTCTCTCTCTCTCTCTCTCTCTCTCTCTCTCTCTCACACACACACACACAGTGTGAGAAGCTGCATTCCATTGATTTACATTTGCACTGCTTGGTGTTTTAGCTCTAGGCGCTAGATCTACAGACCTGTTCTCAGCCCAGTGGTCCCCGGCACACACGTACACACGTACATACACACACACACGAACACACACACACTCATGAAATCATAAATCTGCTGAGGTGGGTCACCTCCCCATTATTCTCACATTTATATTTGCATTTCAATAACATCACCCCCCCCCCCCCCCCACACACACACACACACACACACACATATACACACACACATATGTGCACATGCAAAAACCTCACGCAAGTACACATGAACACAGACAACAGCACACATTCATATGTTCATATTATCTCATGAGAGATAACGTCTGTCAGGCATTCAGCAGTAATTGAGAATGAAGAGGAAAACGCACACACTTTCACACACATCTACACACACAAACACACACACACACACACACATACACACACAAACACACACACACACACACACACACACACACACACACACACACACACACACATTGAGTGTATCACTCAGTCTATATCTCACTGTCTCTCTGGAAATTAAAACTCATGTCTTCTACGCACTGGCAAATCTTCGCACTCCAGAACCACCCCACCACAACACAGCAAAACACAGCAAAACACAACAAAACACAACACAAGACTGTCTGTGTGTATTTACTGTCTAGCACAGTGACTGTCTAGAGACCCTGGCTCAAATCTCTTAAGCCTCGTTCACAGATCAATAATGTCAGGGAAGGATGGCTCATTTATTAAAGACAGCAGTCATTCTAGTGTCAGTCTTGGGTAGCCTATACACTGTCGCATACAAAGCCATTTTCCAATCAGAAACTTCAAACTTCGACCTTCAAACGACATAGGAGAAGTGATAACATACTTTTCAACTGTTGAATTCACTATGGATCATTTTACCAACTTATGACTCAGATACCATCCTAGCAACATCCAGGATTTTGCTAGGGGACAGTGTCCAGAATGTTGCTAAGATGGTATCAGAATCTTACATAAGTTGAAAGAGGGTTGAAACGGAGCAAAAATCAAACAGTTTTGAGAGTACCATGTGAAGGGTTTTCCTAGATTGCATCACATTTATCTTCCTATCTCTGTATTTCTATAACACCATTTCAGTTCTTTATTTATTTTTGTACTTTCCTTACTCTTCTTGTGTGTGTGTGTGTGTGTGTGTGTGTGGTGTGTGTGTGTGTGTGTGTGTGTGTGTGTGTGAGTGTGTGTGTGTGAGTGTGTGTGTGAGTGTGTGTGTGTGTGTGTGTGTGTGTGTGTGTGTGTGTGTGTGAGTGTGTGTGTGAGTGTGTGTGTGTGTGTGTGTGAGTGTGTGTGTGAGTGTGTGTGTGTGTGTGTGTGTGTGTGTGTGAGGGAGAGGGAGAGAGTAAAAAGAGAGAAAAGGAGAGGAGAGAAAGAAAGAGACAGAGTGAGGAATGAAAGAAGGAGACAGAGAGAGAGAGGGAGTAGAGTGAAAGTGAAGAGAGGGGAGGCAGTGTGTGAGGTAACGCTCGGCTGAAGATGAGGTTTGCCTCTTGCGTCGAGTGACAGTGAGACGAGAGTGAGATGAGAGCGAAAGCGAGAGCTCCGTGTGGTTTTAGGAGCTGAGCATAACAGTGTGAAGCACTCCAGTGATTGCATCCAATCCACGCTCGCGCCTGATAGGCTGGCTCTTCACAGGCCTTTGTTCTGCCCATTAGTGCTACCACTCCGCTTTCCTCCTTCTCCACCTTCTTCTCTGCTCTCCCTTTTCTCTCTCTCTCTATCTCTCCCGCTCTGTCTAAGCCTCTTCTTCTCTCTTTCTCCCTTTTCCTATTTTTTTCCCTCCCCCTCTTCCTCCTCCTCTTCTTTCTCCTCTCCTCCTACCTTCATCTTATACTGATGCAAACAAACATGTCTGTATCCACACACACAAACACAAAACACACAATCACACACAGACACACGCACATGCTTCTGAACAAAAATGTGCTTTCATAAGAATACAAAGATACATTGTAGATTTCACACATTTCCATCTCTAGCATCTCTTGCACTATCTCCCTCTCCTACACACACACACATCTCTCACATGATGAAGCCAACATAAGGAAGAGGCGGTGGTGGTGGTAGTGTAGGTGGTGGTGGTGTTGGTGGTGGTGGTAGTGTAGGCGGTGGTGGTGGTGTTGGTGGTGGTGGTGGTGGTGGTGGTGGTGGTGTAGGTGGTGGTAGTGGTAGTGTAGGTGGTGGTGGTGGTAGTGTAGGTGGTGGTGGTGTTGGTGGTGGTGGTGTTGGTGGTGGTGGTAGTGTGGCGGTGGTGGTGGTGGTGGTGGTGGTGGTGGTGTAGGTGGTGGTAGTGGTAGTGTAGGTGGTGGTGGTGGTAGTGTAGGTGGTGGTGGTGGTGGTGGTGGTGGTGTAGGCGGTGGTGGTAGTGTAGGCGGTGGGTGTGGTGGTGGCGGGTGGTGGTAGTGGTACCCCCCCAACCCCCAGCCCCTCCCCCCCAACTCCCCATCATCTGGTTCAGCTCACCCCTCGCTCACTAACAAACCCCTGCTGGCCCTCACCCAACTGCACTACACTACACTACACTACACTACTACTACACACACACACACACACACACACACACACACACACACACACCTCCAGTGTTCTACCGCTCCAACCCCCCACTCCATTTCATCTGACTAAAGGCAGGAATCAATGTCACCCATGACCATCACCCCCCCCCCCCACACAAACACACACACACACACACACACACACACAAAATCCCATTCCACAATTTCCCATTCCCATGTGCACCTGTCTCTCATCCACAGCCCCTCAGCTCAGAGGAATAACACACCACCCCACCACACCACCATCAGCTCTCCCATCAGTCAACCTCCACACAATAACACACACACACACACACACACACACACACACACACACACACATACACACACACACACACACACACACACACACACAATCCCACCAGCACACATTCAACTCTGATTAACCCCTCTGGCCCCTATTTCAGTGCTTCTTTTGGACACGACTCACCACGCCGGCTTTTCGCCTCGTCCATCGGCTCCCCCTCCCCCACCCCTCGCCGCTGATGCCCGCTCATGCGCCGCTAACACCGTGCTCTCCCCAGTGTTCCGTACTCTCGGACGATCTGAAAGATTCACGGCTGTTTGTCTTTGGAAAATAACCTCAGGTCTTCAGGGAAATGACATCTTAGCGTGTGTGTTTGTGTGTGTGCATATATATGTTTGTGTGTGTGTGTGTGTGTGTGCAAGTGAGAATCAGATATTTTGTGCAATATGACAACTTTCAGATCCTGTGGTGGGAGAGATTGCATGTGTGTGTGTGTGTGTGTGTCAGAGTGAAAGTGAGAGAGGTGATGATACAATCACCAGTAACTCAACTTTATGATATCTGGGATTTTTTTTTTTTGTCTTGTCCTTTATTTTTGGTTGTAAATATCTGGGTACGGTACTCAATATGGATATCAATAAATTCAGGCAATATTTATTTATCGCAATAATCATTGGCTTTATGTAGAACTCTTTTATGTTAATGTAGATCAAGCACAACATCGGTAACTTAAATTGTACTCGATCTCACTCTGCAGCTTCAGAGCTAGATTATAATGATACTGCCTAATCCTCTCACCATAGTGTGTTGAACAGTCAAGCGGCATAAAGATGTATAGGCCTTATGTAAGACCAGGCAGATCAAACCCTAAAGCAATGTTGTCGTTTATTGTCATGTGCGGTTAATACCCACTTACTGCCGTAATCGAATCCTGCGCCTTGCAGCCGAGGGGTCCTTACCCAAGCACTTTTAGCCCCCCCCCCCCCCCCCCCCCCGTCACCCGCCTCCGAGGTCACATGATTAGTCTCCATGGCACCAGGAGGGAGAGAGGGGAGGGACCAATGCCCCCGGTGTCACCGGCCACCATCGGAATTCTGTCTTGATGAATTGATCTGTCCCTTGAGATCGATAATCCTCCGGGGAGGATAGGCCACGGTGCCCAGATCAATCGGCCAGTGCCGATGAAGGCCTTAAATCTAGCAGCAGCAGCACAGACCTGCTGAGTTGCAAAACAGAGTGTGTGAGAATCAATTCGAAAAATACAAAGATAGTGAGGTGTGTGTGTGTGTGTGTGTGTGTGTGTGTGTTGGGGGGGGGGGGGGGGGGGGGGGGGGGGTATGGTGGATGTGGATTAATTAGGTTGTCATTCCACCGATCGGCCATAACAGGTTAGTCACCAACCTCGTTAATCAATTACCGTGGCGTCAATCTCACGTTTTAAAAGGCACAGATCTGCGTGTCAGTTCAGTAGCATCACAGGAAGCCTGCAATTTGGCGTTCAGGGAGAACAACTTTCATCCATAAATGGACAGATAGGGGTCTAACGGAGATGAAAAACAAGAAAAGGCAGAGTCTGAAGGAGGAGGAGGAGATAAGGAGCGATCTTACAGAACGAGTCGAAAACGAATGAACAAGCAGATAGATTACTGAAGCGCTAGGATCAGTCAAGTACGTAAAATGAGAAAAAGAACTCTAAGATGGATAGAGGGATGGTAAAAAATGAGAAAAAGAAGTGGCAGGGGGATGGATGAAATGGCTCGGGGATGGAGTGAGTGATGGAATAAAGGATGAGTGGGGAAGATGGATGGAGGAGCGATTGCAGGGGAGGAGAGAAGAAGAGAAGAAGAGGTCCTTGGGCAGGTGGTAATCAGCTGCAAAGGAGCCTAAAGAGACCACAGACAACAAACACTCCACTGAGAGAGACCGCCTGAAGTGTACACACACACACACACACACTTCCTATACATACATCTGGGTATGTATGTGCACAAACATTACCATTAACTGGCACACAGAAACACACCTACATACTGTACATCCTTCATCTGTTATATTGTCAAATATTACAAGGCATTGGCCACACATTGCCAACATAAACAATCTCTATGTCTTTAGTGGTAGTGTGTGTGTGTGTGTGGTGTGTGTGTGTGTGTGTGTGTGTTTATGCTCTCAGGGCACAGAGCTTTTTTCCATCTCTACTATCTGCTCTTCTTCACCAAATCAGCGGCCTGCCCCACTCACATTGTGTGCCAGGGGCTCTGGGGGTAAAACCATCTCAGAGGCTTCTCCTGCCCCCACCTACCCCCACCCCTCTCCCTTCCCTCTCTTTCTGCCTTACATCTATTCTATTTGTTCTCCAGATGTTCACCTCACCTCATCTCTCTTCTCATCTCTTTTCTCTTCCTCCCCTGAAACAGCCTCTCTCCATCACACACTCTTACCTTTAGCTTTTCCTTTTTTCTGCCTACCAGAATTCAGAATCTTTTTTTTTTTTTTTTTTTTTTGGCCAAGCGAGAATCAGAACTCAGAATCAGAACTCAGAATCAGGTGTATTTGCCCATGGTCGCTTAAGTATAGGAACGTTACATATTACCAACTGTCACGTATGTCCAACCTCTTCCGTGTATGTGTCACTTAATATTCATTTCTATACAAACCGAGACGGCGAATTCCTAAAGAAACACAAGCACCCACACCATGCGTTTATCTAAATTAGCTATGTACCAAAAATTACATTTTACCGTGACTTGAAGAGCTGTAAATAATGTTGTAAGGCTACGTGTACAAATCCGCTTGGAGCTCCAATGGAATGTTGATTTGCCGATGAGAATTCTCGGGCTAACCGTTCATGTGCCTGAGAAAGGTTGGGAATAAGCACCCACCAGCCCAGCACTAGCATGGTAAACAAAATCGGATATTTCAGGCAGTAAAAACCCTGGTAGGCTAAGAACCAAACTAAACTTTGCTCAAATCTACACACCTATGGTTACTAAAAATGTAAGGTTCATTTAGCAAATGTTATTTTGAAGTATTAAAAAAACATTGTTGTTTTAAGAATTTTCAAACGAAATGGTTGGTAATTAGCACGTTTAAGATAATTGTGTTACGGTCTGTGGTGTTTTCTAAAACTGATAGTTCCGGTCCTTGATTGTGATTGGCTGAATCGCGTTCGATGCTGTTGTAAAATCCAGCATAAACATACACCTTGACACTCCGCTAGTGCGTCGAGCCTAACAATGCCCCTTAGCTGTTGTAGAATCAGTGTAACTTACGGCCTATCGGGACTTATTGCTTAAACATACCTCCACCTCTCCTGAACACATCTCTTTCATAATCACATCTCTCTCTCTCCACCTTTCATAATCACATCTCTCTCTCTCTACCTCTCCTAAACACATCTCTCTCTCCACCTCTCCTAAACAAATCTCTCTCTCTCTCTCCACCTCTCCTAAACACATCTCTCTCTCTACCTCTCCTAAACAAATCTCTCTCTCTCTCCACCTCTCCTAAACACATCTCTCTCTCTCTCTCTCTCTCCACCTCTCCTAAAACATCTCTCTCTCCACCTCTCCTAAACACATCTCTCTCTCTACCTCTCCTAAACACATCTCTCTCTCTCTCCACCTCTCCTAAACACATCTCTCTCTTTCTCTCCACCTCTCCTAAAAACATCTCTCTCTCTACCTCTCCTAAACACATCTCTCTCTCTCTCTACCTCTCCTAAACACATCTCTCTCTCTCCACCTCTCCTAAACACATCTCTCTCTTTCTCCACCTCTCCTAAACACATCTCTCTCTCTCTCCACCTCTCCTAAACACATTTCTCTCTCCACCTCTCCTAAACACATCTCTCTCTCTCCATCTCTCCTAAAAACATCTCTTTCTCGCTCTTCATTCCTCTCAAATTCAGATATCTTGTACAGACAAAAACAAAACAGGCATGAAACACAGGACAAAGATGAAATGTGTAATGCCAACAGATAGAATGGGGGAGGGGTGTATGTGTGTGTGTGTGTGTGTGTGTGGGGGGGGGGGGGGGGGGGGTTGGTGCTAGCTGCTTTGCCTGAGGGAGGGGGTTGGACAGTATTGGTGCTGGACAGTACTCCTCTGGTGATGAATATACAGAACAACACCTGCTCACTCTGTTTTCTCTTTTTCCTCCCACTTCTTGCTCTCCTTTATTTTCTTTCTCTTTTCCCTCTTTTTCTCCTCCAGGCATTCTCTTCTTCTGTTTCTTTCTCCTTACACCTTGCCTCAGTGTTCTCTCTCTTTTTTTCTCTATCTTCCCTCCCTCTTTCGCTCTGTTTTTCTCTCTCTCCCTCCCTCCCTCCCTCTGCCCCCAATGCTCTTGTCATTCTCCGCTGTAATGAGGAGTAAGATGAGCTGTTTTTGCCTGAGGTGGCGTGGTCATTAACCAAATGAGCTTGCGCGAGCACGGTGTCCTCGTCGCCAAACCACTCTCCTTTCATTCATATGAGAATTAGTGCTATTCTGCCACTTCCAACAGGCTCTTTCAGTAAAATGGCTGTGCGAGACAAAGACAGGGGAAGTCAGATATGGGGGGTAAAGAGAAATAAAAAAGAAGATACAAGGATACAAGGATACAAGGAAGTTTATTGTCACATGCATATAGTTACTGGAAGTAAGAAATGCAGTGAAATCATGTCCTGTGTCAGCCTATTTGTGCATTTATGGCGGGGGGGTAAAAAGTGCAGTAGAAGAGGGGTTTAGTAGATTAAGTGGCAAGGGCTGCATAAGAAAGGTGGGGGAGGATTGGGATTGGGGGGGGGGGGGGCACCAACAAGGAGCACCCAAGAGCAAGAGGGGCAAGGAAAAACTCCCTTACCAAGGAAGAAACCTTGGGCAGATCCACGGCTCAAGGGGCTAACACAACTGCCAGGGGTCTTGGTGTGTGTGTTGGGGGGATGACAGGTACTTAGAGAGAAGGAGACAGATGGAAAAATACAAATATAGAAATGGATGACAGAGGGAGAAAGATGGAGAGAGGGGGGGGGGGGCAGATGAATAGAGCAAGAAAAATAAAGGGAAAGATTACAGGAAAGGAAGAAGGTACGAACGGGAAATAAAAATCTAGAACTAGAGAGAGGTTCCAATTGAGAAAAAAACATATGAACCAGAGAAAGTGAATGATAAACGACCATGTATCACAAAGGGTAAGAGAGAGAGAGAGAGAGAGAGAGAGAGGGAGGGAGAGAGAGAGAGAGGAAGAGAGAGGGAGGGAGGGAAAGAGAGAGTTAAAGAGATAAACAGGAGTGAGTATGGGCCTAAAATCATTATGGATGCAGGGGACTCATACAAGATCCACACCTGATGTGGGCCAGACCCGGGCCTAGTCCAGCAGCACTCTGAGGTAGGAGCAGCGCCTGGCCCATGGATCTCCATCAGGCCTTTGTGTGAACAGTTGGCCGGTGGCTCTCTGAAAGCCAGGGGACCAAATGAGGGGCTTTGGAAGTAATCTGACCGATAATGGACTCTTACTAAGACCGGGCGGCCAGGAATCAATGGCAGGTCAGAGCCTGTCTGATGGCAGAGGGTCTCTCTCTCTCTCTCTCTCTCACCTTTACAGCTAGGGGGCTTATATCCTCCTCACAAACACACACACACACACACCCTTTCACAGCTAGAGAGTACATCTCATCCTCTCTCACACATTAACACTCGCACGCACATGCACACACACACACACACACACACACACCATACACATAGGAAACACTCATACACAAGCACAAATGGTGTAGCCACTGCCACATACACAGTACAAGGTCTCATAAATGAATTAATTAGCGAATGAATGAATATATCTAAATAAAGAAAAAATATAAGTTATTCCTGGCCAGGTTATGTTATTTGGTGTATGCACATGAGAGTAAGGAAAGTAGTTGCACTTAAACAGAGATTCACTTTTCACAATGTTTTTCCTCACTGAATGCACATCTGTCTCTGAAGCGCAGCTTGCGCAGGTAAATCAGCTGATCAAGTTCTGTCATAGGGCGGAGAAATTTAAACTAGGAAGATGGTGTCGGAGTGAGAACAAAGGAGGAATTAAATGGCTTCATGCTGATCAGAATCGCTCGTCGGTGGATATTTGTTTGTTTTTTCGGGTTGGACTAATGGACTAAAATCTTTGGAATACCACCGGGAAACGGAGCGCTGGTGAGACGTGTCCTTTTTTATTTTCGTTTATTGCCGGGTGCCATTGGTGCCATACGGATTAAGATGTGGTTGGACATTTGTAAAACTTAAGGATTTATTTTTTGCTTGTGCATTTTCTTTCCTGGGATTTTGGATTACAGTTTGATATAAAATCAAGGACTGCGTTAAATGAACTGAGTTAACACAAGGACTTCACAGGGATAAACGGACTGAGATTAATATGCTGCCTGCTCTATACGAAGGCCATTTTTTGTTTCTTTTTTCACGCTATCAGTATCAGAATAAATAACGCAATTAATAGTACAAACGGTGTCGGGAACTTTATAATTTGTTGTAATACATTGAATTGTTACAATGGACACACTCAATATCATTCCAGTCTCCCACACTAAGTGTGTGTGTCACCACTAGTCCTCTTCTACACACACACGCACACACACACACACACACACACACTCACACACACACACACACACACGCATCACAGAAATCCAGTATTCTGGAGAACACGCTGTACAGTTCATCACTCCAGAATACAATATGTATGACTGAATCATAAACACACACACACACACATATATAGCCTACTATCCTCAAACAAACACAGGAAATCCACAGAATTTTTACTCCAGAACTACAACACACACACACAGACGGCAAAACTAGCGCACTGTGTACATGGTCTCTACACACATTCACAAAACACACACAATAGAACCTCCTTCCCGCACCACATCACCAGAGCTCTACCTTCCCCTCTTCTGTATCCTGGTCCACTATGTGCTCTCTGCATACAGTATGCAGCCGGCAGCAGCTTATGTGTCTCTCAGTCCACAGCAGTCGCACGTTGCTCTTTTCAGATACTAGTGCAGTGCAGTTCAAAACATGCTATCCCTGTAGAAAACCCATAGCCCAATTACATGCAGGAAGGCCTGCTTTAAGATAGGATGATAGTAGGGAAAAAACATAATTCCAGCTAAGTACAGTATAACTGTAATAAATGTGCCTAATTAACCTAATTGATTAACTTAGTGTATAATGAGAGGGAAGACACCATTTCATGGAATGATTCATTGTCATTTGAAATTTGGGCAACACTTTACTTGACGGGTGAGTTCATAACACATTCATAGAAGCTGTCATAAACTGCACATAAAGCATTCATGACATTAAGTGACATTCAACCGAATGTCACTTAATACCAGAAGCGTTATGCCATAAACGTTTATGACTTGTTTATGACATGTTCATGTGTAATGTCACTATTATGTCGATACTGTCAAGTAAAGTGCAACTGTTAGGATTTGGGGTTAGGGTTCATATTTATGACAGTGCCATGTGTGACAGTATCATGTCACTCTTATGTTGATACTGTCAAGTAAAGTGTTACCAAACAAATAAACAAATAAATAAATACATTCTAAAGCACTGCTGTAAACAGCAACCTGGAAACAAAGAGAATCAGAGGACTAACAACAGAGGGTTTTTTTTTTACAATCTTACTTTTTGCAATCTCACTATGATTGCACCGCACATTCATGCTCCATGATGTCCTATGCACCCCATGGCCAGAACCACCTCCATGTGGCTGAAATCAGGCGCCTCATTTATAAAACTGTTGAGTAGAAACATTTGATCTTAGATCATTTCTGAAAAGATTGTATGTGTGATTCAGAGAAAATGAACGTACACACATAAAACATATGTACGCCTGTCTTGCAGATGTAGTAGTGTTCCTGCTCTGCTGCAAGAATTAACTGGGACACAATATATACATGTACCATATCACAAGCCAGAGAGGGTGTGTTTGAAGAATAATTGTTTTGCCTGCTAGCCCTCTCACAGGAGGCAGTGTTGCTAGGCCTCTCATAGTGAGGACTGAGTAGGCAGTGGTGCAGTGGTAATGTTGGCACCTCCTGTGTGAAAAGTCACAGGTTCGTTTTGAGGAGGAATACCGGTAGTCTTTCCAATAAATTTCTCTTTAAACAATATATCACACATCAGATCCTTAGACTTGCATGGTATATCACACACTGCCATATGGGATATATAGGATGGATATTGTTGCTCTAACCAGCCTGTGAAAGCACACGTCTGAAGAAGGGAAATACAATCAGCTGGAGGAGCTGTTGGTGCAGTGGAGGCATCAGGGATTCCCATTCTCAGGGTCGCAGGTTCAATCCCCACCTCTGCCAGGAGTGGACCAATGGTGAAGGCTGAGGACCAAGAGGGCAGGAAGAAGCCAAAGATGAGTTTTAGGAGAAAGAGGTGGGGGAGCTTACCTGGCCCCCTGAAGAAATCCAGCCCAGACGCAGGGGGTTATAAACTGTTTCAACAATTCACCATCAAGCTAAAATGGTAACCCAGCACCACCATTTACCTTTCCAAGGTCGGATTAGATTATTTTACCTTTGGAACTACACACATGAACATACCTGTACTTACCCACTGGACCACCTGCTGGCTTGTGAACACCAAAGTATGGACGCATGTCTGTAACTCGTAGCTGTTTGTAATTGGAGTAGTAGAACTTCCAGAGGCTAGGTTCTACCCTGGTCCACCCCATGGTAGGTGCCTCTCTCACCAAGACAGCATAAGCTTCTCTGGGGCAGTCATGCCAGGTCCTTACCACCACAACACTGTAGCAGCAGATGTCCTGCAGAAAGCTGTCGTGCCGGCCCTGACCCCTTGGTGACGCCTCTCACCGAGGCTCACTGACCTGCGGAGGTCTCTGGACTTCGCTCTTTGTGCCATCAAGGGCTTGGTATTGGTTCAGAGCCGCTCGATGGGCTTTCTGGTAACCCAATCAGCTTACGGCACCTGTGGCTCACCTTGTCCAACCTCCTGGACACCGAGAGGCTCCCCCTCCTCCTCGACTCTCCAGTGACCCCTGCTGGCTTTTTAGGGCACAACAAGCAGTTTGAGGACCACATAGCAATCTTACTCTGCATACACATGCACTCGCACTCACAGTTTAAACATATACACACATATACCTTCACCTTGAACACCTTGGGGCAGCCGTGGCCTACTGGTTAGCACTTTGGACCTGTAACCGGAGGGTTGCCGGTTCCGACCAGTAGGCCGCGGCTGAAGTGCCCTTGAGGCCACCTAACCCCTCACTGCTCCCCGAGCGCCGCTGTTGATGCAGGCAACTCACTGCGCCGGGATTAGTGTGTGCTTCACCTCACTGTGTGTTTCACTAATTCACGGATTGGGATAAATGCAGAGACCAAATTTCCCTCACGGGATCAAAAGAGTATATATACTTATACTTAATAACATTCACGCAAACATGTACCGTACATTGGCACACCAGTACACTGATGGGACATACACGCACGCACACATACAGACACACACACATTCAGGTCCATTTGTATGTGCAGAGAAAACCCTTGCCCATTATGCAGTGTCAAGGACACTACAGTGAGTACATCTCGTTCCCTTTGTGGTCTCCGTGTCATACACAGACACACACACCTAGCTTTATGAGCACAGACAAGCAAAGCCTGTCTCATTATCATTTTCTCTTGCACACACACACACACACACACACACATTTCTCTCTCTCTAACACACGCACACAAACATCACACATCACACACTCCCAGAGATGCACACACTGACACTCAGATTTTGTTCTTCACCCCATTCAATTTAATTCAAATGAGCTGCATTCGTGCATTTCTGAATGTATGTTTGTGTCTCATAACTGAAAATGTGACTCTCTTCCTCTGCGGTAAAACATCTACAATGTCTACAATCTCTTGCTGCTCCCCTCGAACTCTCATTGCTTGCCTAATAATGTTATTCTTATTCTTAAAATATTCTCTCTATCAAGGAAGAGGTATCATTACCCACCTCCCAGCCTTCACCCACGCACACACAGCAGGCATTGTTTAAATGAAAATAAAAATAACCGGTGAGATAGATGTGCGTCAGCGCTTGAACAGAACGTGTCTCGTCCAGCCCTCGCTTCCTGCCCGGGTGCTGCGGAGCCTTCATGTCAGAGACTAGAGAGACAAATCTGCCGAATAAGCCGTAATTGCCTAATTAGACAAAGTGGGAATGAGGCGGTTAAGGCCCCAAATGGAAAGAGAATTGGCCATTAGCCACTGATTGTCTTTTGGAGGGCTGTTATTCACAGTGTGTGTGTGTGTGTGTGTGTATGTGTGTGTGTGTGTGTGTGTGTGTGTGTGTGTGTGTGTGTGTGTGTGTGTGTGTGTGTGTGTGTGCGTATGTGCGTGTGTGTGTGTGTGTGTGTGTGTGTGTGTGTGTATGTGTGTGTGTGTGTGTGTATGTGTGTGTGTGTGTGTGTGTGTGTGTGTGTGTGTAGAGGTTGAGACAGCCTTCTGTGGCATCAGGAAACCAGAGCACCACCATGAAACAGAGCTCATCACACGCATGCACACATGCAGACACACACACACACACACACACACACACACAACAAAATCAGTGGGATGTAGGTACTCATGCCAACAGCCATACACAAGGCACAAATAGAGCACAATTCCCGGATACATTCACCCCTCTCACTCAGGCACGCACTCAGGCAGGCAGGCAGGTACGCACGCACGCACGCACGCACGCAATGCACATCACACAGGAGTGAGTGGGATGGAGATCAATCTCAGTTCAGTCCCACAGTTTGCCCTGAAAATCTTCGAGCGGAGGATTGACAGTAATGTTTACAATAATGGCTGTTCCACCTCTGCCTGCCATTACTTCTGAAGGTGTAAAAGGCATAAATACTCATGTATTCACAGCAGTAGAGAGAGAGAGAGAGAGAGAAAGAAAGATGAATGAAATAAAGAAAAAGAAAAAAAGGAAACGATCTTCACATTGACCTTTAAATCCCCACTAACCTCAACCTTTAAAATGTATTACAGCTGAATGTGGACCCATTCCATCTGATGGGGTCATTCATTGTGTGGTGAGTCGTGTGGGTGCTGCCGAGGGTGTGCAGGGTGCGGTTGCCATGGAGAGGGGAGGTGTTTTTCCAGTGTGAAAGGGCAGTGTGAGTGCGTGATACTGGTCCCAGAGGGAGAAATGGTTCCGGCTCTGACTGATGGATCTCATCTGGATGCTCGTTTGTCACCTAAGTGGCTCTAGTGTCGTTGCCACGGCGATGCCGAACGCGCCCGCTCAGCTCCACGCCATTCTGGTACTGCTGACTCACAGTGACACCTGCTGGCCATTACAGGGAATGACAGCTCAGCCATACGTGGCTGGGCATCTGTGTGTGTACATGTGTGTGTGTGTAAGTGTATGATCACTGGAAGCATAAAATGGGAGTGAGGCAAAGGATAGGATGTACCTTATCTCCCCAAGACACGTGTACACATGTATATCAATATGGACTATAATGCACTGAAACACACACACACACATAATGGCCTTAGTGATTATGCTTGCACATGTGATAATGCTTGTGCTTGTTATGATGGCGTTGGCATAGCTGCATGCATACAGCCTCCTTTATGGTTCATAACCATGATGCAGAAAAGCCTGGGTTGGAGGATGCCTAACACACACTGAGAACACTGACAGGGCAGAGGTCAGTCACACACACACAGACACACACACATGTACACAATAAGCTCTATGACCCACATGAGCGTAGGTCTTGAATTACTGGCTGAATACAATTATTGGATAAATAGAACAACTGAAGAAACAGTAATACTTGAGTATAATCAAATCTCTTACCCTGGCCTTTAATCATGTCTTAAGATTTACAGTCTAAATGTATGAATAAATAAAATAATAGAATAAATAATTAAACAAATTAATATATAAATAAATTCCACAAATGGTATATATTTGTGGCTTTTTGACAAGCCACAAAAGTTGACATTTGACCGATTTTGGATAACTTTGGTTTGATAAATTGTGTTGTTGAAACATACTCTGTGTTCACCTACTCCTGCGTTGCTCTTGCGTAACATGTTGTATGTGTAATTGGTCATTACTTTCACTGTCAGCACAAAAACTCAATGCTACAGCCATCGCTGATTCATTTTATTATTTCATTGTTTTTCTCATGAAGACGTTTGGTTAGACATTTGCTCAGTTTGAGGTCATCATTTAGGGACTTCAAAGGGGCTCGCTGGACATAAAAGGATGGCAGACCGCAAAGAGATTTTCGGGCAAGATTCTCTTGGAATAATATCCATCCATAATTGATTAAAGCTGGGACTAATTAAGATTTTATGAGCCATTTCCAACATAATTGAGGAAATGTCATCATTTCATAGCCTTTATGTGCCAATGTGTGTGTGGAGAGAGAGACAGAGCAAGAGAGTGTTTTATATAGATGATCGATTTGTGCAAATGAAAACTGGCTTTAATCTTAATCTTTAAAATGTGTAAATCCCTTTCTAAGGATGATTATCTCTCAGTGCCTCTCTATCCTGTAACAACTAGTAGGATTATGTCAGCCATTTATTTGGTTTTGCTGGAGTGAGAGGGAGATAGACAAGAGAAGAAAAAAGGAAAACAAAAAAGAGAGAGAGGGAGAGATATAGAAAGAGAGGGGGAAGGAGTGAGAGGGGAAACGGAGAGGAAAAAACAGCGGTCGATGATGGACGTGTGCTGTGGCTATTTGCGAGAGGAATCGCCCATAGCTGAGAAAGCCATCGAGTCCCTATAGGGGAGAGGGAGTGACATGTAAGTGCTGAAGCATTCGTGTTGCGGAGGTGGTAGGACGCACCTATACGGCCCACACGCCAGGTGTGTTGTAGAGGTGGTAGGACGCATCTATACGGCCCACACGCCAGGTGTGTTGTAGAGGTGGTAGGACGCATCTATACGGCCCACACGCCAGGTGTGTTGTAGAGGTGGTAGGACGCACCTATACGGCCCACACGCCAGGTGTGTTGTAGAGGTGGTAGGACGCACCTATACGGCCCACACGCCAGGTGTGTTGTAGAGGTGGTAGGACGCATCTATACGGCCCACACGCCAGGTGTGTTGTAGAGGTGGTAGGACGCACCTATACGGCCCACACGCCAGGTGTGTTGTAGAGGTGGTAGGACGCATCTATACGGCCCACACGCCAGGTGTGTTGTAGAGGTGGTAGGACGCATCTATACGGCCCACACGCCAGGTGTGTTGTAGAGGTGGTAGGACGCATCTATACGGCCCACACGCCAGGTGTGTTGTAGAGGTGGTAGGACGCATCTATACGGCCCACACGCCAGGTGTGTTGTAGAGGTGGTAGGACGCATCTATACGGCCCACACGCCAGGTGTGTTGTAGAGGTGGTAGGACGCATCTATACGGCCCACACGCCAGGTGTGTTGTAGAGGTGGTAGGACGCACCTATACGGCCCACACGCCAGGTGTGTTGTAGAGGTGGTAGGACGCACCTATACGGCCCACACGCCAGGTGTGTTGTAGAGGTGGTAGGACGCATCTATACGGCCCACACGCCAGGTGTGTTGTAGAGGTGGTAGGACGCACCTATACGGCCCACACGCCAGGTGTGTTGTAGAGGTGGTAGGACGCATCTATACGGCCCACACGCCAGGTGTGTTGTAGAGGTGGTAGGACGCATCTATACGGCCCACACGCCAGGCGTGTTGTTGTAAGACACACCTATACGGCCCACACGCCAGGTGTGTTGTAGAGGTAGTAGGACGCATCTATACGGCCCACACGCCAGGTGTGTTGTAGAGGTAGTAGGACGCATCTATACGGCCCACACGCCAGGCGTGTTGTTGTAAGACACACCTATATGGCCCACACGCCAGGTGTGTTGTTGTAAGACACACCTATATGGCCCACACGCCAGGTGTGTTGTTGTAAGACACACCTATATGGCCCACACGCCAGGTGTGTTGTTGTAAGACACACCTATACGGCCCACACGCCAGGTGAGTTGTAGGGGTAGTAGGACACCTATAAGTTCGGAATTCCAAATGGCCAGTTATGTTGTTCAGATATACGACCCAACTGCTTGACATCCGCAGAACATGTAGACTTACACCTAGGTCTGAAAACAGCTTAGTGAGTTCATCACAGTTCCCCTGCATGGTCCTCACCTCAAGGTAGAGAATGAACATGCTTGCTTGTGTATGTGTGTGTGTGAGTGTATGTGCATGCCTGTGTTTGTGTGCTTGTGTGTGTGTGTGTGTGAGAGCGTCATGGAGATGGGGGGTGACTTAGTGCTGATGGCTTTCCCAGTCCATATCTCTCCTCTAGGGTAGGTGCATTGGACGGGGTGGGGGTGTCTGGATGGAGTTTGCGGAGGTTTGCTTTTGCATATTTTCATTCTTCTTTTTTCCCTGAGGGGGCTACGTTTCCTGCCTAGACCTCCTTGATTGACAGACAGTTTACATGCACATTCCCCTCTCTCCCCCTCTGAGACACACACACACACACACACACACACACACACACACACACACACACACACATTTGTTTTTCTCCACCTATTAAATAGACAGAGATGCACAGATACATTCTTGTGCTATCAGAAGACAGACACGAGGACACATGGATGTGTAAAGTGGCCGTGATTGTGTTGTGATTTCCCTCATTGTTATGGCTTCTCTCTCCATCTGGCTGTTGTGACATCCTCTTGTGTTTTATCACAGGTCTCCGGGGAACCACATGACGTGCCACACTTCACGGATTAGATATTAACAGGACAGTGTTGCTTTGACAACTGTAATCATAAGCATAGCAAAATAATAACACAAAGGGAGTGTGTGTGTGTGTGTGTGTGTGTGTGTGTGTGTGGAAGTGTGCATGCACGTAGCTGTTGTTGTTGTTCTGTAGCTATTTCTGTGTTTGGTCAGTTTGAACTGGAGCCCCCCCTAGAGGCCTGTGTGGGTGCTGCGTGGGAGAGCAACTGGTGCTCCTGGCCCAGTGGACTTGGCCACTGTGGAGACAGACTAATGAATTATAGAGTGTGTGAGGGACGGGGTGAGCTTGGGTCGACCGCCACAGCACAGCCACGAAACAGTGGATGACTCATGAGTCCATGCAAACAGCACAAGACACAAGACAGTCCCAGTATGGCGACAAGATGTGTATGTGTGTGTGTGTGTGTGTGTGTGTGTGTGTGTGTGTGTGTGTCTGTGTGTCTGTGTGTGTGTGAGAAAGAGGGGAGAGAAAGTGTGTATGTGGCATATGTGGGTGTGTGTGAGTGTGTGTGTGTGCAAGCATGTCTGTCTGTTAGAGAGTGAGTTAGTGAGTGTATTTGACACGCACACACACATACACATGCACACACGTACGCACGCACGCACAAACACATACACACACACTCAGTCCATGAGCTCAGCCCAGAAGCCCAGATACTAATTAAAAATCAGATCCAGATGTTGCTCACTCCCCCTAAGCGTTTCTCAGTCTTTGTGTGTGTGGGTTTGTGTATGTGTGTGTGGGTTTGTGTATGTGTGTGTGGGTTTGTGTATGTGTGTGTGGGTTTATGTATGTGTGTGTGACCTGGCTCAAGGTTGGGCAGCAATATCCCTTTTCCAGCTTTTCCGCGCGTTGCCCGGACAACGCACTTGATAAGCGGGCACTGGAGTCGAGAGAGGAAGGAACCGGGAGGTTTCAGACGGTGATGTCATGTGTTTGAAGGAAAAGCACACACACACACACACACACAGACGCACATGCAATCACCCGTCTCGCCGGGCTAAAAACAGGGTGATTGCAACATGTACCTCTCAGCAGGGTCACGAGAAGGTTTGTGGGCCTGTGGGTTCCCTCTCCCGGCGTTCCCAGTAACGGCCTTCCTGTCTCTGGCCAAGACCTCTTGGGCCACTCTCTCCCTCTCAATCGCCCACTTCTCTCCCCACTCCGTCAGAAAACACAGAGTAACGCTCGGAGGGAGACTTGGGAATTTGTCTTGGGATCCATCCACTCCTGCCTCCGATCCCTCTCTCTCCACGATGCTTCCCAGAAACCCTTTCCCCAAATGGGGCGTTCCGTGCAGAGCAGTGTGTGTATGACCGGAGAAGAAATACAGCTCCCACAGGCAAAGACTTCTCTCTGCTTTTATGATCACTTTATTTGGCTTAACTTCAACCATCAACAAAAACCACAGTAGATATTAAAGCACTAAATCTCTCTCAGGAAGTCCAGCATGATCCTGTTTGTAAGCAGCGGCAGTGGTAAAACAATGTTTTATGTGCCGAATAATGGACAACATGGCGTTTAGCTATCAGAAAGATAATGCCTGTTCGAAGTGGTAACACGGCCACAACGCGACACAAAGCGAAAAAAATCCCTATTTTACCTACTCCGAATGCCGTGTAACTGAGCTCAATCATATGTTACAATGTTGCCATGCCCTGAACATCTCTCAAGATCGTTAATTTGTAGCTCTGTTGCAATGTGACAGTTCTTTTAAACTTTAGAAGGAGTTTGGGTTATTGAAAATTGAAGCATAACGCAGCCAAAAAGCAAATATCTGAAAAATAATTGACGTTTGTCTCCTATGTTAATCTCCTCTGAAGTGTTCCAAAGTTGATATTGCTGGGGGACACTTCAAAGGAGATCCCCAAAAAGGTTGTTGCAGGGTGTTCAACAAATCGTTGACACATTGACAATGTGACACGTCACATTTTGTCCAGATGTGCTGGACAAAATCGTGGAAAAATTAAGCTAGTCTTATTTGTAGAGACGGGTGCGCACATCCAACAGGTGCCAGACAAAATGTGTCAGAGAGAGAAGGACATGGTCTGAACATGTATGGGCTCCAAGAGATACATTATTTATCTTTAAAAGGTTTCGATCTCAACAGATCTTCATCAGGCAAATAAGAACTGGAGATCTGTTGAGATCGAAACGTTGCCTTTTACAAATTAAGCTTGTCAAAATCGTGGCAAAACCAAGCTGAAACTGTGTAGTGTGGCACAGGCAGTAATGCTGACTCAAGAACCTATTTCAGTAAATGACCAGGGCAGGAGACACATGTGCATTATGACCTCACAATGCCAATTTAACCCAAAGCATTTCCTGCTTGTTCTTGTATAAATGTGTTTATTGGGAGCACGTTTTCAAATGAACGTGATGTCATCTCCTGAACAGACACATTCATTCGCTTGTATGGAACAAGGAGTGAGAGTGAGGACGTGTCTCGTTTTGATTACATTTACGGTGAGTTTTGCGTGCCTTGTATGGCCAGTAAGGCTGTCTGCCTGTGACATAAACGTCTTTACTGACTGAATGGGTTGTTAATGAGCAGGTGGAGACTGGAGACTATTTGTACATTTGAGCTGACTGCCAGTCTGACTACTGATTTCTCACTCTGGAAAAAACATTAGATACAAAATGCAGCAACTGTGATCACCAGCCCCCCCTACACTATGAATCTCCCGTACACTATGAATCAGGCCTTAATCTGATTCAATAATAAATGTTTGTTAGCATCAGGAACACTATGTGACTATTAGACACTTTTTTTCATAGGCTGGTTTTGGTGTCATCTTCACATCTCCTGTTTTGAATGGAGCAGCTGTCGAAGTATATCGTACAGCTATACAGCTCCAGAGACACCCTTGTCCAGACCAAATTCCTAGTGTGTTAACATACACTGCAAATAAAGCCTCTGATACACCCAGCTATGCTAGGCTGCAGAGTAATGGCTACTATGCTTTTAGCTTTTATCACAGTACATTTCATTTTAAATGCACTGAAGGAACTCCCTCAGGATGTTCTGTGGGAAGACCACCCTGTGGTGATCTGGCGATCACCCTCAGGAGTTTTCTTACAGTTTGTTGTTGAAGAGCCCCTGTGGCTACTGTGGGCTCCACTGTGGCTTTTCTGGGCTCAGACACCTGGCAGACTTTCCCAGGGCTACTCCGTCTCATCAGCTAGCCGATGAGGCCCCAGGTAACTCCATATCTGACTTGTTAACCCTACATCCTCATTCTTGCTTTTTGATCTCAGCAGCACTGACTGGAGGAGATTGGACAGACATCCCTGTTTCCACAGACACAACCTTTTTTGGAACAAAAAAAAAGGAAAGGAATTTCAAAAAGACCCAAAACGTCCAGGGTTTGACTTAGCTTCTCTCTCTTTATCGTACCAATTTAGTCAATAATAAAAACCTACTGTATGTGCAAGTACTGGTCAGCGTCAGTCGATCGTTGCTCTCAGTGTCCATGGAAAAATTGCTGGTAAAGAATGTTTCACATTGGATGCTGGTGTCAACTTGCCCTTGTCAAATAATGGTAACTGGCAATCTAGCAGCTCAAACACAGAGCCCCAAGCCCAACTCTTATGGGATAATTCTTGTGGGATAATAAAGTTCACCTTGACCTTGATCATAAACTCTAAAATGTTTTAGTCTCATGGGCTTCTGTTAAGGCTTTGTAAGTCGCAACATCCAACCAACAGTGTCCTAACGTTCCAATTGTACAAAGTACCAAAACCTGTAAACAAGATACCATAATGTCATCATTCCATCCTCTCTCCCTACATCTCTCTGTCCCTCTGTCTCTCTCTTGAGGTTTCGGCAAATGTTTGCTAACATTCGCAAACAGTCTGCGGAGGTAGTTCTCCGCGAACATACAGTGGAACTGGACGTGAGCTTGATGAAGGTACCAATGCAATTACCGTTACAATGCAATGTTTTTACAATGGAATGTTTTCCATTGTAAATGGTTCAAATGTAACTATTCAAAGAAAACATGCTGCTCACCACGAACGTTCGCCCGTTTGCCAAATTTGAACGCACCCCAGCTACGAGTGTTCTTCATAGAACAACCAAACCCCAGCAGCATTTTCCTTTTTTTCCATTTTATTCTCCCTTCTCTCACATGACAGCCTGCCCGGCCAGTGGACTGCAGTGAAAGGGAAAAAACACATGCACTTAGTGGCGGACTTGAAAAGCTTTCACAGATCACTATCCGGCATGGGTATTTTTATCGACTTGGGAAGAGAGCTTTTTATTTATCACAGTGATACAAGACATTAATCACTGCTTGCTTTTACGGTCTGCTACTTGAGTGTTATTAATTTCTATTTTCAGGTCCGTAAGCTCTCTAACCACTTTTGAGTCAGTTAATCTGATGTGCAATTATCCTTAATCACTCAAAGTATTGCAGGTTGTAATTGAGCGTGGGCTAATGTCAGCACCCAGGTATTTACCTCGTTGAAATAAAATTCAATTAGAAAACAACTGTTTAATTTATTAGTCTGTACTAAATTGCCTTTAAATGGCCCTATGGGTTTATTGATTGTGTGGCTAAAAATAAACCAACACTGAGGATTTATATAATTATATACAGAAAGTCTTCTCTTCCTTTCTACCCACTCTTCCCTGGCCTGAATCCAAAACACAACATCGCAGATGTATACAGCAAGGTCATTACAGTAACACAATGTAGGAATCCCCCTTTTCAACATAGTTGTTACCCAATTCATCTAAAACTGTCAAAAAGGGTCATGCTCCTAAGTCCTAGCTCCAACGTAAAGGAACGGCACTGTGCTGCTTTAAAGCACACTGTGTGAACAGCGCAGACAAACACACACACACTCTCAATATAATATAAAAAAATGCCTTGTAATATCAGTTTAATTTCTGTGAATAAGAAACATTTCTTATTTTATGAGGAGAACTCACCATGTATTGTGAAACATCTCCTGAGGTACATACCTATTCGTAGTAAAAAAAAAAAAAAAAAAAAAAAAAAAAAACAACTCTGGACATAACAAAGTGATGACACTTTTCTGGTGTGCACATCTCCTAAGCTTGCTCCATGTCCTGAGAGGTATGTATTTAAACAGGGTGAATCATCTGATTGGATGAGCAGGAGACGGATTAGCTATTCTACCTCCTGCTCTCTATGAGCGTGTGTGTGTGTGTGTGTGTGTGTGTGTGTGGGCGCATGCCACATGCCTGTGCTTAGTCATTTATGTCATGTCTACTCTTAGAGTCCCTAGAGGTGAATATGAAGTAGTTTTCCTGCTGGGATTCTTCTCTTAAAAGAATAACCCACAATCAAGTTTTTTTTCTTCTGTTAGCTGGGAATTGAGTCAAGAGTGTTAGTGCACTGAGAAGAAATTCTTCCTTATGCCCCTTACTATTCCACCTGAGATAGAGGCCTCTTTTATAAAGATCTTTATTACTATGTAGTTACACAAGATCTATGTGAAAAATGGCCGGAGTTTTCCTTTAAGGCAAGGAGGGGTGTGTATCTACTGCACAGCCATGTACCAGCTAGCAACCATTACACTCAAAGTCAACTCACCTACATCCAAACTGGGTTTGACGCTGCACATTGCTCAGATGCCCAAATGAAAAACCTGTCTATGGGTTTACTACCCTTCAAGAAATAAAAAAAAAATCTTGACTTTGTTTGGGTGGGCTTAGCCCAGCCTGGCCCCTGCCTAGAGCCGGCCGTGTTCCCAACTACATCCTGTAGTATGTGCTAATGTAAAAGGTACATCTTACTAGCTGAACATGAACTGCATAGTAGGCCTACCTAAGTCTTAGAGTGATGGTAGTTCATGAGTTCTACTCCCAGCTGGCAAAGTTGTGCCCTTCAGAAAGGCACTTAACCCTGAGTTGTTGCAGAGAATCTGGTCCTGCAATTAATTGAAGCTTGTAAGTCATAAAAGCCTAAGCCAAATAAAGATAAATTAAAGAAAGTTCATATACTGTATACTGGGGACAAGGGTTTTTTAAGGGGTGATAGAATGGATGAACAGGGCATTTTGCCTTGTTTTGTGATGTTAACACAGAAGGTATGCAACTTAAGTCCGTCCAAGAAATGATCAGATGCTATTTCTCAAGCCAAGTTACAACCCTGTAGTTAGGCTGGAGAATAAAACTGTCGGTTTTGGCAGATTTAGTGCTCCCCTCATGGTTTTCTGAACTTCCACATGAATAATTAATTATCTTGCAGCCAATGACTTCTCACTTCACAACACTCTACACACTCCTGTATAGTAGGTGGCGGTATGAAACAAATGAAAGATGCAATCTGCCAATAAACTAAAGAAGAAGAAGACTACTCACTTCCAAGGGGGTAAGCGAACATTTGGAAAGTGTACTCCCTATGGGAGGCTCTGAGGCTTCACCTGGAGTTAGCATTCCATTGACCCCCATTCATTTTGGCGTCACTTTGACAGGGAATAACTTTACATCTGAAGCATTTAAATACTTTATTTGTCCTTTGTTTATTTCTAAAGAAACAACAATGTATGATTGATACCTCACTGTATGGCCCCATAGCAGCCGTTTTTGTAAAAATAGACTAGTAATGTCATGATGCGACTTTCTGTCGAACAGGGGCGCGTTTCCCAAAACCATAGTTGCTAACAACTTTGTTGGTTGCAATGCAATTTCCCATTGCCAACCAACTAAGTTGCTTACAGGTTAGCAACTATGGTTTTGGGAAACACACCCCAGTAGAGAACTACCGTATAGTCAGGAGAAGCTCACAGGCTATCAGGGGGAAGTATGTGGGGGACGTGGAGGCGAACAGTCAAGGGGGAAGCTCATAGAGTGTCCATGAAAGCATCGGAACACAATATTTCAGCAATGTTTTGATGGGTTCGGAATGTAGATTTATATGAACTTGATACTTCGGAATGTGGATTTATATGAACACAAACAACTAGGCTATTTTAAAGCAACACCAAAAAGTTTTTGTACCTTAAAATAATGTTTCCAAAATCGTTTCAGTGGTTCATCAACTCGTAACAGGGTGAACGGCACTTCTGCATTCGCTTCGCGGCCCTCTATCGGCTATAACCGCACTATATGCAAGTTTGCCAGATCGGGTATCGGATCTGTAATTTGATGGAATAAGACATAAGAAACTACAAATTTGACTTGCTTCTGATGTCGCAATACATCATACTTTCATAAAAATCATGCAACATACTCTACCCTGTCTGTGGACATCGTTATTTGCAAAGCCGGTGCTGGATAAACAAATAGCATGCATGCAACAGAGGAAAAGAGCTTCGGTGTTGCTTTAAGAAAAGTATATGTAGTTAAATAATGAAGTAGGGATAAAAAGGTATAGCTATATTCATGAAAAAAACTAATTAGGCCTATACAGGCAATGGAAAAAAAACAATCTCTCAAAATATGGGTTTATAGTCATTATGACATTCTGTTTTTATTTGCATTTTACACAACGTATACATTATCCCTTATTTATATCTCAGGTATGCAACATCCTTTGAATTTACTCTGTTGAGTGTGTTGTCGTATATAAACTTATGTAAACAGCTGTCCAGTGATGAACTAAGAAGGTAAGGGGTCATCTATCCCCCCCAAACTAACTACAGCAGAGGTGCCACACCTCATGAACAAGGGCTGACTCAACTGGGACTACAAAGTCTAGCACAATAGACAACAAATGTTGTAAAATTTCTTTCTCCTCAAGTGGAAATATACAGTGTAGCAAAGGAGGAGGCTAGGCTTATTACAACGCTCTTCATAATGATGCAGAATGCTCCATTCACTTGAATGAATCAACGTTCGGATGTGTGATAATTCTGTATAACAGACCGTTGCTATGTATAACAGTAGCTGTGTAATAAGCGGGATAATGTATAGAACGTCATTATCATAAAATGAGTCCCTTCAGGACGAAGCAAGACCCCTCCGCTAGAGGGTTCCTGCACACCTGGTTCTGTGGTATCGGTCATCATCAGCAGTTGTTGAACAGCCCTTGTCACTATAGAGCTGCAGCAGAATATGTTGACGGTCAATTAATCTGTTGATTATTTTATTGATAGTTGTTTAGTCAATGAAACGCCAGAGAATTGTGAAAATCTGTCGTATAGAGGAGCAGGCAAATATATTTAGTTTACTGTTGTAGAGGAGCATGTAAGGCAGAACATGTTTAAGTTTGTGGAGATAAAATTGGGTTGTTTTATTAAAAAATGACACAAACCGAATAATAATTACCTAATTAGTTTTACGATTAATTTAATAGTCTACAATTCATCAATTAATTATTGCAACCCTAGTTCCTGCACACATGGCTGTGTGATGTCTGTACAGCCCTTGTCACTACAGGATGGCAGCCGCATCTAGCAGCAGCAGCAGGCCAAGACTAAACATACTCCCATGACATTTACATAAATAAAGCAGCAGTTAAACATACATTGCGTAACGTATATCTGTAAGTTCTTTGGGGTGAAATCACCTGGTAAACTAATCAGTGTAAATACAGTTTTTTTTTTTTTACTCATCTGATCTGAAGAACAGGAGGGCATTAGCTATGCGCTAGTCCCCCAAGACCATCTGTCTCCTTCCTGCTCTCTCTCTCTCTCCTTCCCGCTCTCTCTGCCCCCCCATCCCCCCGTCCTGAACAGGGTTAAGGGAAGTAGCGTGAAATATCTAGTTCCCCTTCTCCCTCGCTGGATTCTCTTCAGACCATCTCTGCTACCTTCACAGAGGCCTGGATCAGCGTCAGCGATCCGCCACGCATTACGATCGTCCTTTAGTGAGTGGAGTCATCCCAGGAAAATGGTGATTCAGTCCTCTGTTGTCTGAGAACAGAAGACCATTTCCCGTCCAACATAACATAACCACAGACAGACACATGTCCAAGGCCTGCCTGTCAGATCAGGGCAGTATATAAAGAATATTACTTCTGCATATGACTTCAGGGGAACGGCCATTTTGTACCAAGGAAGAAGGCTCCAGGCTCCAACTATGTGACCTTTAGCCGCAGACCTTTGCCATTCAAAGCCAGAGGGAGTGAATAGAATAGAGTAGAGGAGTGAGAGTGAAGCAAGACTAAGAAAAAATGTGAGAGAGGGAGATAGGAGGAAGGAGAGAGAAAGAAAGAGAGACTGATGGAGGCAGATAGTAGGCTAAGTAGAAGGGGGGGGGTGTGAGAATGTGAGAAAGGTGGGGGTTCTTTTCTCCAATGGGGGAAGAGAGAGAGTAAAGGGGAGAGAGAGATGAAAGACTCAGTCTGGCCGCCTTGGTCGTCGATGTCACAGGTCACCCACGTGTTTTCAATCTCAGCCCCATGTTCTGCATGTGTTCCACAGGCTTTGCGGCCTACATCTAGGGCGAGCCAAGACCAGGGACAGCACGAGCACACTCAGACAGCTGAACACCACTGTCAGAGGAACAGCTGCTGAGAGGACAGACTGGTTCTGGAACCTGAGACAATGGCTGCCTTTTAAGATATCTTACAGGGGAGCGAGCCACCGAGGCATGTCCGAATCAAATATTTCTGTGAAATGCTGCCTTCTAAGATACCTTCGTTTTGCCGAATTTTGAACGTCCAAAATTCTATTTAATTGTGAGCAGCTATTGGCGAAGTCGAACATTACATTATTCTGCTTTCTGGTATCCTGACAACGGTGTTCTGTGTTGCTATCTTGCTAGGCTGTTCGTAAAACAAAGTTCGTAGCTGGTACCTTGATGCCTGCTACGGCAAGTGACTTGTCAGAGAGCTGAAAGCAGCAAGACAGCAGACCGCTGCCTTCCATTTCGGACAGATCCAATGACAGAGAGATAGGAGTTGGGTTTCCATTGAACTCATTGGCATATTTCAGACACAATTGCAAAAAAGAAAATGCAAGTATGTGCATGTTTCCCTTGGCTGTGTTGTGCACCTCTAATTTGTGTAGGAGTTGTTAACAGCTGTGGCTTCAATAGTTGAGGTTATTAGGGCAGCTTGAATGGGAACACATAATACAATTTCAATAAATGTGATTTACTGCAAATAAAACCCATCACCATTCCCATCAACCTCACTCCCATATTGCTCTCTAGTGAGCCGATTAGAAGATTTTATGCAAATTGTATGCGTTTCCACATAGGATTTCCAATTCAAATGGTCAAAATTTATATTAAAAAGTTGAACATAAACCACTCTAGAGAGAGAGAGTGAGAGAGAGATAAAGGGTGAGAGAGAATGAGAGAGAGAGAGAGGAGGGAGAGAGAGAAGGAGGGAGGGAGAAACACATTTAAAAGAGAAACTGAAGCAGAATAATGAAAAAAGAGAGTTACTGCGCATACATGCTGCCTATATGATTACAGCATCTCTCTAGTGCTTAGCTGGTCTAATGGTTAGCTGTTCCTTAGCTCATAATGTAAGCATCTGAGAGCCTTCATTGCCAGCAAGAACTGTTTTTATATTTCATAAAGGCTGGAGTATTGACAGTAATACAGAAAATATTTGTTTAATCAGTTTGAGGATTTCAGTGTCACAAGCCTTTGCCACTCTGTGTAGTTTCCTGTGCCGTGAGTATTTTCCAACATCTCTGTTTTTAATTCAGTTGCACCTTGTTATAGCTACCTCCACGTGGCATTGTTTCTCACTTGCGGTCGTAAAGCAACGTGCACCGAATGACATCTGTAAATGGCTGCCTTACGTAATCAGACCTATGAACGCTGGAATGTATTCATTATTTGTTTGCTTTCTGTTTTCTTCTTCATCATCCTTAGGAAGTTGTGAAGAGCAAACGGTTGTTAAATGTTAAATAAATCTTAGGTCATCCCCTGGCATCGGCGAGAGAGTGTGCCCTGACCAGACCAGTCGTGCCAACCAGGAGGGAGCGTCTCCTTGGCATGCCTGGGTCTCGAGTCTCCAAGGATGCCAGTCTGTTTCTCAAGCACAACTGACAGCAAACTTTTCCATTTCTTCTGCGCAGACAAGAGACCGCCTGTGCACCTTCATAACGATTTGGTTTGTGACTAAAATAATATAATTGTTTAATAAGAGTCCACACGCATTTTGCTGGAAAATATTTTTGGTAATGCAGAAACAAGTGTTTTGCCAGAGGAACATATCTGGCCGACGGGACTCGGGACTTGACCTCTGCATAGCCAAGAGCGAGCCTGGTCTTCATATGTCTGTCAGCTGTAATTCTCTAATGATCTCAATTGAGATGAGAGCTTGTGGATGATGAGGACAAGCTTGACAATGATGACATGCTCTAAAATTCTGGCGACTTTGTTGATCTAAAAAGGATTCACTGATTTGTTTTTCTTTTTCCCTTGTCACTCTGGGAGCCATGCTACAAGGATTTTTGGAAAGAGAAAGAATTGGGAAAGAAAGAGAGTGAGGGGGAAGAGAGATAATGAGAGAGAAGAGAATAATAGCATGATGAAGAACAAGAACCCATTTTGATCGTTTCCTGGAGAGTCCCAGTCTTGCTGTAAGCGAGGAGAAAGCCAGAAGAGAGATAATGAGAGAGAAGAGAATAATAGCATGATGAAGAACAAGAACCCATTTCGATCGTTTCCTGGAGAGTCCCAGTCTTGCTGCCTCTGCCGCTCCGCTCCCGTTCCTGTTGCAGTGCAGCGCTGTGCTGCGGTCGGGGCCTCTAATGGCTCTTCCAGAAGGCTCCGGCATGCTCACATCGCACTGCAAGAGCCATTAGTCAGAGAGAGGGTCGTCGCCCCCCCCCACCCCCCCTCGTTCATCCAAAAAGAACACAAAGCACGACCAACAGAGCTCTCAGCCCCTAGTCCAAGTGGCCTGTGTGTGGTGGGCGTATGAACCAAGGCCAGACACATAATCCGCTGCCTCAGGGTCTGGCTGGGCCCCTCTATCTATCTGAGCCCTAGGGTCAGGATTTAGCGTTGGAGAGCAGCAGAGCCCATGCAAATGCCCCCACACATCCACATGACCAGGGGCCTCATTTATAAAAGGGTTGCGTAGAAACCATCCTTCATTTGATCTTAGATAATTTCTGAAATGATCGTACGTGTGATTCAGAGAAAACGAACGTACGCACACAAAAAACGTGCGTACGCCACCCTTCCAGATGTGCCCATTATAAATCACAAATGCACGTCAACTTGTGCGCAGCCGGATGGTTTTAGGTCTCCACCTTGTAAACACCCCCTCATCAATATCATTAGCATATGTTTTAATGAAATCAATGGCCTAAAAGCTGTAGCCTATGTAAAATTATATATTGAAAATATTGTATAGGCCTAGCCTATGCCATCTGATGTTAACTATAAGCGTCAGTTCGAATAGCTTAACTAATTATGTTTTTTCCAAGATTCTAACTGTCTCACTGAATTGCATTATGCACACTCAATTCTCACTGGTATCTGCTAGACAACAAGTACCAAAACATGATTAGTTCATAGATTTCACATGTAATATACATTTTATACAACCCCACCCCCATCTTGCCTGTTCATAATTCTGAGAAATTCTTGAATTGTGTGCATGTGCGCGTGTACATGTTTATGTTTATGTGTGTGTGGGTGTGTGGGTGGGTGTGTGTGCGTGCATGTGTGTGTTTGCCTGTTCATGTGCCTGTGTATGTGTGTGCATGTGCATGCATGCGTATATATGTCTACTGTGTGAGTATGTGTCATACGTACTGTAGGATTACTGTGAATGTATGTGTGTGCGTGTGTATCTGTTTATGCACATGTGTGCATATGGAATGGGTTTACATGACCCCTGGAGGCAAACATACGCAAAAAATTGGTCTTCCTAGGCCCTACGGTTCTTAAGATATTCACAGAAAACTGTGTCTGCCCTACCCTCCTTTCGGGGGGTCCAGTCCAGCGGGGGGGCTACAGATCAAAACGAAAAGCGATGGTTCCATGCTATTCATGTGGGGTTACATGCCCACCAAGTTTCGTGTACCCCGGTCTTTCAGTGTCCCGGGAATCCTTGTTGGTGTACGGTCACTAAATGTACACATACATTATTTTATTGTAAGGCCCCCCATGAACGAAAGTCCACAAAACTTGGCATGCATTCGGAGGGTGTCATAATGACACTTTCAATTTCGTGCAGTTTTGACCATGTCAGCCAGAGATATTGTGATGAAAACACCTAATGTTTTGCTTTTTAATTTTTAACTAGGTGGCGCTATACATGAAATAAGTGGTAATGGGATAGGTTGACATGCCCCCTTAAGACCAACATACAAAAAAAAGGTGGACCTCCTAGGCCCTACGGTTCTCGAGATATTTACAGAAAACTGTCTCCGGCCACCTACAGGCCAGTTGGTGTATAGTAACATAAATTAATTTATTGTGTGGCCCCCCATGAACGGAATTCCATGAAACTTGGCGTGCATTCAGAGGGTGTCATAATGATCCTACACTTCCAATTTCGTGCAGTGTTGACTATGTTAGGTCACAGATACCTGCGATTACAACACCTCGTTTTTACTTTTTTGTGTTTAACTAGGTGGGGCTATACATGAAATGAGTTTGTGAGGTTGAGGTTATGTAATGGGTTGACATGGCCCTTTGAGATCAACATACAAAAAAAAATGGTCCTCCTAAACCCTACGGTTCTCGAGATATTCACAGAAAACTGTGTCTGCCCTACCCTCCTTTCAGGGGGTCCAGTCCAGCGGGGGGGCTACAGATCAAAACGAAAACAGGAGGTTCCATGCTATCCATGTGGGGTTACATGCCCACCAAGTTTCGTGTACCCCGGTCTTACAGTGTCCCGGGAATTCTTGACGGAAATTTGGACATGCGAAAAAGAAAGAAAAAAAAAATCTGACTACGCTGCGCGGCGGTCATAATAATCAACATTTAGCATGTTTAGGCCTACTTTGTAGAAAAAGAAAAGTGGGTAGGCCTACTGTACCTAAGGAAAGACCTCTAGGCCTACAGCATAATCATGTACGTTATGGTACAGTATAGGCTACTGTACGTTTCCAATATGACCCAGGGTAATATGCTGATTTAGCCTACAAAACAGAGGACTAAATTATAAGCGTGATATGTCATGCCCTGCTTTCAGAAGATAACGTCCCTTGGTTGTGTAGGCTATATATGATATAAAATATCTATAGCCTACATTGTATAGCTTACATTCATATTACCTTTCTGTTACGGAGGTGGGAATAGGCCTATTAGCGCAAATTAGGATATAGTGGAGGCTAAACGCGAGTAAACGCAGTTTATCCACCTCTGAATTTCCAGAAATAGAGTTTAGCCACCTCTTATTAGAGTTTATCCATCTCTCAAAAGGGTTTATTCACTTTTAACATTCAAAACTGTATTATCCAATATATTCCGAATATTGTACAATAACCTCCACCATTATCAAACATGTTCTGAATGCCTTTACCACTACATCCCTGGCGCAAATGTAGGCCTACTTTTCCTCTCCTAAACGAGGGCAATTGGACATTTTATGGTCAATATTAGATTGGTGAGAACACTAAATATACTAGATCACCTGTAAGAATGTTTCAATCATTCTATTGTAGGTCTTGGTGTTTTTTTTTAGATATTATGAAATAAGCTATTCGTTTTTTCACTTTCTTTAGTGGGCTATAGTTCTCATTAGCAGTTTTATGCCAAACCATGAAACATTAAGCTGCGTCCAAAACGACTTTAAAAATCTTCTGATATTGATCATGCATATGGTAAAGAAAGACATGAGATCGTTGGTCTTGGAATTTTGAAAATGCATTGCACTTACTTGCAGTACCCCGGCATTACCACAAGGAAATGGTTGTAAGTCAAGTTTGAACCCGACGTAGAGATAAGCACTTTTCCACGTCAAAGACGTTTTTTATAAATCTGAGCGTTGGCATGGATTTGAGCGTACGCACTGTCTAAGATCAAATCTGTGCGTAAGAAAGCTTTATAAATGAGGTCCCTGAGCTGAGAGCTCACACACACACACACACACAAGCCCAGAGAGTCCAGAGCTCCAGGACGAGTGCTGGGTGGGTGGTGTAACGTACGGTAGACTTTTTACCTTTTTCGCTGTTTGTCTTGCGTTTAACTTGTCACAGGGATGATCGTCTGGCTGGCCCAGGTGTCGTAGCCATGCCTCAGCGTGGAAACCTTCTCGGCCCGCGCCCGCTGGCATTCCCGTCATGAAGCAGCGGGCATCTACCTGCCTGCCTGCCCGCCCAGCCACCAGCCATGTGGCACCGAACCCTTTGCCAGCCTGGCTCTGTTGCTCAGAGACGGATAAACCGGCTGTGTTTGCTTGTGTTTGTTAGCCTTTTCCACTTCCCGCCCCCACCCCTACCCTGGTCTCCCTCTGCCTCTCCTGCCCTAGCGAGCCAGCCAGGAACATCTGTCTTTGAAGGGCAGCAGAACGCCTTAAACATGTCTCCTCTTAATGACCTGTAAATAGTGTATTTAAATGCCATGTAGAGAAAAGAACAGGCCCACTGTAAATTGCTGTCTCCTTTTTTGTAAGGTGTCGGCACACACAGTATGGTGCTCAGGCCTCTTTTGCGGCCTTGGTTAAATGAGGAATGCCCAACATTGTAACTGTGGTTGTGTTTGTGTGTGTGTATGTGTAAGAGAGTGTGTGTGTGCGAGAGAGAGAGAGAGAGAGAGTGTGTGCGTAAGTGTGTGCCCTGTATGTGTGAGAGAATGAGTGTGTGTGTGTATCTGAGAGAGAGAGAGCAAGTGCGGGTGTGTGTGTGTGTGTGTGTGTGTGTGTGTGTTATACCGGACCTACACATTTTCTATGGTAGGATCACCTTTGCTCAAGTATTCAAATGGTGCCTTTGTATTCTTCCCATGCTTTTCAAACATGCTTTGTGTATAGTAATGAGGCCCAATAGCACATATTAACACGCACAGACAGCATTAGAGCTCGCTCTCTCTCTCTCTTTGTCATTATCACCTACCTGTAATTGCAGATTACAACCCAGTGTATGGAGAAACTGGCAGCCTCTGGATGCTGGCACTTATTGCCTTGTGTGTGTGTGTTTGTGTGTGTGTGTGTGTGTGTGTGTGTGTGTGTGTGTGCGTGCACGCCGCCGACAGCAACTTCCTGATCTCACTGCTGCTAATGACCTCACACCAAAACAAATCACCACACAGGAAACACAATTATCAGTGGCTGGTAAACATGGGGTAGTGCTTGTCTGACGCAGGGCCATTTTCCATTCATGCTTCTGGTGCACTGAGGGCACTGGCGGGGGTGGGGTGGGGGATAGCTCTCCTGCATAGAGCTATGGATAATATGGTCATGTATTTCCATCACTACTGCTTCTGAGGACACGTACCAACCAAGAGGGATGTGGCCCTCTAAAAGCAAAGAAACATATGTCACACACACACACACACACACACACTCACATATACCCCTTGCTAAGACGTCACAAAATTAATGACTATGACAGGAGCTGGAGGTGATCTCAGCCTGACTTTTATGCCTGACATAGAGGCACGCAGTGCAAAAGCCAGAGAACTGCAGTTACTGTCACATCATACACAGGCCCCAATACAGGTCCCTGTGGGACTATTGCAAGGCTCTGATGTGAACGTAAAGGGAGCCACTTGGCCATTTGTGTCTGCTTCTTGGTGTGCCATGAAGCCACAACCACCAACAAAATGGAGACCGCTGACCAAAATGACTGAGACCTGCCTATCCTCCCACCCTGCTGAGCATACAGTGCCCTGTAATTTATATAATGGCGGCTACTTAATCAAGGTTGTCTGTAGGGCTCTCAGACGATGACGACGTCATCCCGACGTTTCCAGGAAGTGTCTGAAGTCATGATGGGTACGAGTATTTTTAGCCAAAATATCTTCCCTCAAAGAGTCTCCAGGCGCTGGAGATGAGCTGCCAGTGACTTCATGGTCTTTCCAAACCCCAGGACGTCCCATCACTTTATACCAACGGCCTGTGATCGATCTGAAAGCTTTTCAAGACATGGTGTGGTTTGGATATTATGCAATAAAAAGTGACTTGATATGTTTTGGGGACATTCTTCAAACCATGATGAATATTTGTTTAAAGCCTTTTTTTCTTGTCAAACAATATGTTTTTGTTTTATTTTGCAGTCTATTTAGAAATTAGTTCATTTCATTTACGCAAATTCTTATTACGCGTCCAATTCGACGAGATTGTTCCTACACCACAAATAGAGAGCAGGTAGGGCTGGAGACATTTACAGACCAGTGCTGTAATGGGTGATCTAATTTCTCTCTGAGGAAAGAACATTTGAATGATAAATGATATCAAGCTCAAATAAAGGGGAGCAGCTGTTGCATTACTGAGTCACTTAACATCGGCCTGTTTATCCTTGTCATGTTTTTCTTTCCCTTTGATTTGTGCCTAAAAGAAAGCAGTTGTGTATTGCCATGGCACCAGTTCAACAGCTTAGAGAACAATATAATGACTCTCAGATGCAGAGAGATTTCATCAGCTGTAAACGCTCCGTATACTCTCCAGTCTATCAGTAAGTGGAGAAAGGTTTGAACACTGCAAGCATCAGTGAGAATGGAGCGGTTATTTTGGCTACTGAAATATGGATGTGAACGAGGCATGATTGTTCTTCTACTGTAAGAACCCTTACTCAGCTAAAAGTGTGCCATTGCAGACTGAGTAAATTTCTATGATTACCGTTGTTGTAATGGTTATAATTATATAATAATCATTATTAGGATGATTTTGGAACACAGCCATAGTTAAAGAAGTGGGCTGTTGAAAAGTGAAAACAGACGAGAATTCAGACTAGCTTACACTTTGTTTAAGAATCACAGTCTGTGTAGCTGTTTCTTGGTACACTAATGGGAAATCCAAGTAGGTCTCTAGCAGCCTACAGAATTATAGGTGAAATCAGTGAATGGTTCAAACGAATCACATAATCAAATGATTGCTTATTTTATGCTAGTCATGCTAGGGCATGTCACTCTTCCAGGAAGCCCCGAATGACCCATCCCCGCTAATTCACCATGCCGATTTCCTGCCCACCTGTGCGACCCTTTTCCTGCTGGTGTAACAGAGGACATGTGTTCTGCCTTCCCCTCATCAGTGGGTCTGACAGCATGACATAACCATCCTCAGCTCGTTCTCCTGGCCTACAGAGTTGCTCTATACACGACTGGCACAGTGCCAACAGACCTGTGCCAGCTCTGGGAACCCGCCATCGGACCATGACCATCCGTCTTGACCTGATAGCTGTAGCTGCTATCCCCGTGCCAGACCATTTGTCTGTCGCAGACTATTTAAAGCAAACCATCATCCTCACACTGTTTATCAACAACTCAAAAGATAAATGATTATTGCAAGATGGCTGTATAAAATCAGACTCATCGCACCGCTCACTCAGGCCAGCGGCGGTTTTCATCAGTGTCGCCAGTGTAAACTGTTGATGTCACAAGAGGTATTATTTCTGCTAGGCAAGTCAAAGTAAACCTTACAGGACACACAAAGGCTGAAACTGCTGTAATTGAAGTCTCCCAACTGCTGTAATTGAAGTCTCCCGACTCAACCATCAAACAACTTTGACGCCATTTGTGTATGCATGTGTGAGTGTGTGTGTGTGCGTGTCTTTGTGTTTGTGGAAATATAACATTTTGTTTTCTCCTCTGGTCATCTGTTTGCTATCACACATGTCATATTTCAACACACTTCATCTTCCATTGGTCACACACTTCACCTGCTGGCTTGAAACAGCTGCTGCATAGCTTCTGCTTTCTGATAATAAAAAAAAAGAGTCTGCTCAAATAACCAGAGGTTCCGTAGAGGCTTGTTGGTTCTACTTTTAGAACTCTTTAGAACGCGTCTTTGAGCGACTTCTGACGCTTTAGAAGTCTGATATGAGTTATGAAGCCATATAACTGTGTGTTAAGCTACTGTAAGTGTCTCAATGTCCTGAAGAAAACTTGCAAAACCTCAACATAGAACTTTTACCATTGTAAAGAATCATGGTGACTCCAGACTGAACCAGTTTTGGTTCTAAAGGCTCTGGTTGCTTGGCAGATCAGGGTCAGATCTATTGGAACGTGAGCTTTTATCTTGGCTCTTTACAAAGATCTACCTGGAGCCTTATCTATGTTTTCAGGAGCTGCTGCATCTGGAAACTCCTGCTGAGTCTTTGCCCTCTGAGCCTATAACATCTCACAGCTGATGAGTGTCCTTAGATGTGTCCCAGAGCAATTCAGAGAAGACATTCCTGGTGGCCATAGTCACTCACACACACACACACACACACACACACACACACACACACATCGCACACTCACCCACACACACACAAACTCGCATGCATGCATCACACACACACACACATGCCGCATCACACACTTACATCCCACTTGTCCTTAATGTAGACAGCACACAAACAAACAGCCGTGGCCCACTGGTTAGCACTCTGGACTTGTAACCGGAGGGTTGCTGGTTCGAGCCCCGACCAGTGGGCCACGACTGAAGTGCCCTTGAGCAAGGCACCTAACCCCTCACTGCTCCCCGAGCGCCGCCGTCGTAGCAGGCAGCTCACTGCGCTGGGATTAGTGTGTGCTTCACCTCACTGTGTGTTCACTGTGTGCTGTTTGTGTTTCACTAATTCACCGATTGGGTTAAATGCAGAGACCAAATTTCCCTCACGGGATCAAAAAAGTATATATACTTATACTAACATTCACACAGTATTATACAATGTATACAATGCATACTATTTCCCCTGCTACAATGTGCACATTAATGCCAGAGAGTACACACACACACACACAAACACATGCTGTACAACAAACCTATGATGTATTAAGTTGATGGGGGGGGACTCGGATGGGGGGGGGGACTCGGATGGGGGGGTGCATGCTTGTGGTTTCTGCACGCTGTCATTTGGCTTCCTGTGGGTGTCTCTTGGCCGACCCCTGGGCTTAAACTTGGGCTATATAAGAGGGGGGAGGCAGCAGACTCCACGCACAGACACCGACCTACAGCAACCGGACGGGACTTTTATTTCCGTGGGAGGGCGAGAGAGCTGTTGGACTACTGAACAGTGCACAGAGACTGTCAGGCAGAGGTAAGACCTGCTTTCTTTCATGCTTTCTCCTTTCTTAACACCTCAGCTGAGTTACATTTATGATTGAAAACTGACCAAAAAGTTAACATCTCCACTTCTTCAAACTTGTTTCAAATAGATTTGATATGGAAATATAGCAGTCGTGGCTTGAGTTTTGTGCATCATAACTTAGAAGAGAAAGTTTTGCAGAGTTTGATTCTTTAGACAGAAGGCTGAGTGCTAATGTGCTAGTGTGTTTTTGCCATCTCCTCTGAAATAGACACTGGTGCTGAACGATTTACAGCATGTGACAAGACAACAAAAAAGAGTGTGTTTCAGAGAGAGCGAGAGAGAGGGAACGAGTGAGAGCAGAAAATGCAGCAGAGAGAGAGAGAGAGAGAGGGAACAAGTGAGAGCAGAAAATGCAACAGAGAGAGAGAGAGAGAAATGGTACATATGGAATATGCATATTGGATGCAAAAGCATTCTCCCATTCCCCTGACACCGTGTGATGTGTTTCACAGCTGTGTTACCTGAGAAGTGCTTTTTTTTCCTGCTGCTGCTGCTGCTGCTGCTGGGCTGAAATGCTTTTTAGCTCCGCGTCACACCAACCCTCTCCGCTCCTAGGGGTCAATGGTCAGGGGGTTGCAGTCATCCCGCCGTAAAAGAGGCTAAAAGAGAAGGTTAATGACGAGCCAGTTTGACGAATGAGTTTCTCTGTTGACGATGGGTTGCGTTGTGTGATTATGTGAGGCTGATATCTCATGGGACCTGTGGCTTTGTGCTTGATGACTTAAAGTAAAGCACTAAGATCTACATTTTTTTCGTTGTTGCTGTAAATGATTTTCTTTAAAGTTTGTTTTTTTCTCTCTGACCTCTCGAGGATTCCCACATGGCGTTTATTGTGTAATTAACCTGATGTGTTCTGTTAAATGTGATACAATGTTGTAATGTAAATCACCGATTAACTATGAAACACTCTCTACATGGGATTGAACATAAGTAATCATGTCTATCTTGTTCTTCCCCATTAGGCCTGGCACTGCATGTATCTCTGTATGTATCTCTTCAGATACTATGTACTCAGAACTACATTGATTGCCAATTAGTGATTTCTAGATGATTTCTGACCTTGGGATTGAGAATTCTGAAATACTACTATACCTTTCTGTCGGTGTAGACATTCTGAAACGGCTAATCCACTAACCTCCAGCTCCAGCTAAAACTCTGATCTGATGTTTTGTAAACACATGGAAATGAAAACACTATTATTTTTGCACCAACAGATAAACTTCTACACAACGTATTTGCTGATATATGACTCAAATTGCCCTTCTGACCAGCAGGCTTGTGGACGGACTATTCTTAGTGCTGGGGACCGTCTGGTGGTGAGTCCTCATTGCCTGGGGCCAGAGTTCAAAGGTCACGGGTGACAGCAACAAGGAGCAGGATGAGCCGCGTGTCCGTGTGTGCTGTTCTCCTCCTGTTGGGGATGTCCTGGAGCTCTGCACAAGGTCAGTTCCTCTCCTCCCTTCTCCTCTCCCTTCTTCATTCAACCTCTCCGTTTCTCTTCTCTTCTCCTCTCCCTTCTTCTTACAACCTCTCCTTCTCTCCTCTCTTCCCCTCGCCCCCTCTCTTCTTGAGGCTTTCTTAGCTTACAGACATATTTGATCTGGAACCTATAATGACTCTCTAAGTGTAGTATAGGAATTAACAGGTTTTACAGAGAACGGCATTTGGATGCCAACAGCTTTGGTTGGTTGGACTTCATGGATAGGGATTCAAACAGCAAATATAAATGTACAACTATAATTGTTTAGTAAATTACTTCATCATTGAATATTGTTTATGGGGTCTTGGACAAATAATATGGTTTTCATGGAGTTTCATAGGCAACAATGTTTGGCATCACCTATAAATTCAGTTTGATATGGTCATCAAGTAAAGTAAACCCAACTGTCATTCACAACAGACATCTAAGTTGTACACTATGTCATTCTGTAAGAAACGCCCACACACAATCGACAAATAATGACAATACCCTTTTTTTTTTTTTTTTTAAGTATATTTTTTTGGGCTTTTTATGCCTTTAATTAGATAGAATAGTGGAGATTGACAGGAAGTGAGTGGGAGAGAAAGTCGGGGTGGGATCTGGAAAGGACCACGGGGCGGGAATCGAACCCGGGTCGCCGGCGTACGGTGCAGGTGCCCCAGCCAGTCGCGCCACTGCTGGGGCCAATACACTTTTAACATTGCCAGCCAGGCTGTTAAAAGTTACCTCACAAGGCTTAGACTAGGGTTTCTCAATGGGGGCGGTATCGCCCCCTGGGGGGCGTTCGTACAACCTAGGGGGGCACTGGGAACGTGTTTTTTTTTTTTTTTAAACTTCATGGTCTTCACATATTTTTGGTGAAAAAATAGGCTACCTGAAATAAATAGGCTATTTTCATTCATGGGTTTCTAACCCCTCTACCGTCCCAGCTACATTTTACTGTTTATCTATGCTCAGTGGTCATACAGTGCAGTTCGGGCCTGCACACGCCCGGACTCATGTCCCCCAGCCCCAGCTATCGTCATCTCTATAGTAACGCCGATAAACATAACCCAAGTTTGCGGCTTAACAGTTTAATAACCAATAAAAATTTACACAATTCACTGTCACGTCTTCATCTTTAATAAAACAACACAAACGAACATGGCGGATAGCAAGAAAAATTGCCGACAGTACAATGCAAATTACATCAATTTTTAAATGTTTTTTTTTTTACCCAACCAGTCTCCTATTGCTTCTAACAGTGGGCTACATCTGCTTCATAATAAAATAGGCTCATAGGGACATTTTCTTATAATTCCAGAAGAAACCAAAACAGCACAGTAATGGGCTCGTTTTTTTATTTAAGCAATATAGCATGAGTGTGAGTGGCCTATAGCCTACCCAGGGGTGTAGTTTTTTTGTTTGTTTTAATTGTGTGTGTGTGTGGGGGGGGGGGGGCGCCATGGATCGAAGTAAGGTCAGGGGGCGTTTGCTCAAAAAAGGTTGAGAACCACTGGCTTAGACCAACACTGCATAGTGCTGCTTTAAATATGAGCCTCTCTGTGGTTCCAATGTGACTACATCTATCTGATCGAAAAACCCTCTGGTACATTTACACAGCCCTATGTATGTGATCTTCCCATTTGAAAAGCCTGGCCATCAGTGAGAGCTCACTGGCAGGTCTCTGCATGACCACACACACACACACACACACACACCAGCCCGGCCCCCAGAGACACTCTCATATCATGCCACAACACACATAATCAAATGACTGGCGGAATCACATCATCGCATGCCAGAATTCAATCAGGCCGTTCAGCCACTGAGTGTCAAGGGCTGGTAATGGAGTTTGCCAGAGGAATTGTCTCCATAAATTCACCAGAGCCTGGTGTCAGCCAATGTGGAGCCAGTAAAGCGTCCGCCTCCCACGGCCCCAAAATAATCTCTCGACTGTGTCAAAATGAGTGATCTGCCGCAACGCCCGCGCCTGATTATTAGCACTCCCTTGCCAGGGGTTGTCAAGTTAATAAAGGAACATGTGATTTTCCTTCTTTTTTTTCCTCTCTATTTTTTCCCTCCCATGCTTGCTGATGCGGGTGGGAAATGACTGTTGCCCAAGCAACGGGCGCGGGTCCTGGCTTTGCCACGGCTGATTCAGTTACGTGTGAAAATCCCGGGGTTTTACGGGAAGTTTAACGATCGCGGACGGTAATTGAGTGGCGGAGAACATGATCTGGCGTGGCGGAACTGCTGGCCCCTGGCGCATGCGGGGTTAGAGGGTGCGAGGGGAAGCACACAAACAACCGCCGCTTTGTCTCCCCTGCTGCTGCTGCTGCTGCTGCTCGCGGAGATGCAACTCCTCCGCTGTCTCTCCTCCAGCCCACAGCTGTCATAAAACACAACACCAACGCTCTGTTTGTTTTTTTACATGCTTGCATGGACAACAGTGGACGCTGCTTAATGTGGGAGCTAGAGGCCACAGTGGCACCTGTCTTCAATTGGTCACAGCATATCCGCATGCCAGTAGCGGCAATAGTAGCCGTTCACTGTGCAACGAATAGGCCTACTCTAAAACACCAGGGCGGAATAAGCGGTAAACCGCACCCAAGCAGGGTTCCATACCGCATACTACAGATGTCCTATTGTTAGTTACAAGGCTTTTGTAATGCACAGAGGAAGTCCCATTTAACACAGTTCCCCCTGGTGAAAATGAAAGAAAATTGAGGCAAGCGCTTAACTACTAACAGTCGAGGGCGTGCGTGTACTCAAAGACACCACAGAAATTCCCTTCAGTGTTGTCTGCATTAACGCATTAGCCGGCACAATATAGCCACTAAGCTCATAGCTAGCGTAGCACCAGCCACATCTGTTTCCCAGCACACTGAGAGAAGGGCCCTCTAATCACGCTGATGCAAGGCAGAGGAAGACGGAACAAAGTGCTCCCAGCACACCATCGTCATCATCATCACCTCCAGCTGAGACGAGATGAAGGCCTGAGAGAACTTCACATCAGAGGAACGGAAAGCCTTGCGCGCGTCTCAGAGCTGGCACCCAGCGTCAGAACTTTGACACCGGCAGTAACCTGTATTTCATGTGAAGTGTAGGCTGCAGAATATATGCATTATAAAAGATGTGTGGTTGAATGTTTTTACAGGAGCATGGGGGAGATATGGTCTGTGGATTGTGAGGACTCTGAACTTTAAAGGTTAGAATAGTTTGGATCATACTACCTAACCCTGCACACTGTGGTATGATCCAAATTATTAGGTGTCCTGTTTCAAAACTGGTGATTGATATGAAAATGACATTTGTCCTGAAATGTATTTCTATAGCCTTTCATTTCTTTCATATATATTTTCTATAATTGTATAGCCATCTCTCAGTACAGAGACTGCAAACTTTCTCTGGTCCACTCACATGCTTGGTGCAGGAGAAGGGTCGTAATCAACTCTAGAAATTCTAGAAATGTTATGCCCTTTTAGCTAGAATAATGGTTACATCAGTCTTCAGGTAACAAATGAAACTCTTCCGGTCTTGGGGACCCCTTAAGGCCCTCCTCCCAGTCTTGGGGACCCCTAAAGGGCCTCCTCCCTGACTCTTGGGCCCCTGTGGCAGGTCCTGATGGGAAAGTGCACATTTATTCATGCTTGGATTCCAGTGTAAAAAAAGTCAAATTTACAGACCTAAGCATCTTTATCTGTCAACACAGTAAAGAATATAGTTTAGTTACTGTATCATCCCAATGGTGATGATTACTCTTATTTCATTCTGAGTACAGAGGGCATTCATCTTACAACCCTTTTTTCCATTATTTTCAACAATCATTCCCACTTTAAATGCTTCTGCTGTCTGCATACATGCTGAGAATCATGTATGAAAAAGATTTAACGTGTCAGCAGGGTGAAAATGATCTAGTTATATCTCCATGGTCTTATTGGATGGTACTTATTCTTTTGTGGTACATTCCATGGTACTAATTCTTTTGTGGTACTTTGCCCTATTTTATTCAGAGTCAATGCGGAATCGTGTCTTACCATCCTCAGGTGCAATTATTTCCAATTATTATACTTACTTACTTATTTCCAATGCTTCTGCTGTCTGCACGTCCAGATGACTTGGAGTGGACCACCTGGTTTAACGTGGATCACCCTGGCGGTCGCGGGGACTACGAGCAGCTGGACGCGATACGGTTCTACTACCGCTCCCGCGTGTGCGACAGGCCCCAGGCGGTGGAGGCTCGCACCACCAACTGGATCCCGGCCGGCCGCACCGGGGAGAGGGTCCACGTGGACCCGGCCATCGGGTTCTGGTGCGCCAACAACGAGCAGCCCGCTGGACGCAACTGCTCCAACTACGCCGTCCGCTTCTTGTGTCCCAGAGGTGAGCGAGAAAGAGAGAGAGAGAGAGAGAACCAGTAGAAATGGAAAGAAGGAGGGGAAAGAAAGAGATTGAAGGCGCAAACAAGAGAGGTGCATGAGCAAAGGAATAAAAGAGGGATGAAGACAAAGGAGAGGAATTACACAATCGAGAAAAGAGACCAATTGAAATATGAATAAAAAGGAATGGGAAATGGTAGAATGAGAGACCAAGGAGAAGAGAGAGAGAGAGAGGGGGGGGTAGAGAGAGAGAGAGATCAGGAAAAAACAACATAGCTTGCCAGCTATGAAACAGCTGTAGGGCAGAATCTGTGGGGAGAAAGAGGATCCCCGTGCTCAGATAATTCATTTGTGTGACAGACACATTGCCATTTATCAGCGTCATGGCAGGGGAAATGGCCATTTGCACACTCTCCCCCATTTGTACTCTCACACTGGAAGAAAGGGGTGGCAACTCTGAGCCTGAGGGGTGTGTGTGTGTGTGTGTGTGTGTGTGTGTGTGTGTTTGCATTACATTACAGTGGCATTACAGTGGAAAAAGAGCAAACGCCTGACTTTGAAGTGTCTGTTTGGTCTCAATTCTAGTATGCATGTGTAACGCTTCCCTCCAGCACTGACAGAACGCTTTGAGAAGCTTGAAAATTCCCATAATGCCGTACAGAGAGCTGCATCTTCCCATTGTGGTGGCTTGTAGACAGTACATCCAGCATGGCGCTAACACTTCCAAGGTCTTCCTGCCTTCAGTTCCCAGTGGGGAGAAGAGCCGATAAAAGTGGAAGTACATTTTGGATGCTAGCTGAGCGAGCAGTATACATTTCCTTATGTCTCGCAGAAATCATCTTTTGCAGGAACATGAGGCATTTGAATCACCATAAATTCTAGTGCAGCCTTATGTGTCTCTTTCTGATCTGGGGCCATGTGGGTGAACGGGAAAGGGATTGTTGCTTCATCCTTTCCCAGAGTTTTTCTGTGACAGTCTTAAGCTGTCTGTCCCCAAAACCATACAAGATTACAGGGCTTAACATCCCGTCAGTAACAGACCTCTTTGTGTAGCCTACATTTAGATGTTAATCATATCTTTAGTATTTAACTAAATGTGACAAAGTTAGTGAATGTATGGACATTAACCCTGAAGTAGCCTTGAATTGTTGTGTTTATGCTGATTTAGAATCTGACCAAGAGAATGCCCTGTGGAATGTGAATGTGTGTGAGTTCTATAGAGGGACATGTGTGTCTCCCTCTGTATAGATAAGAGCCTGGCCTGGGGGTGTCTAAAATGTGAAAATATACATAATTATGTATAACAACTTTTTTACATTTCGTTTGACATTTGGGAGGCTGATATACTGTGCGTTAAATAAGCCCTGCGCATGTGTGTCCTGTGTGTAGATAACTCAGCCGTGGTGAAGGGAGCCTGGGGTCCCTGGACCGGCTGGACAGAGTGCCCAGCGAAGTGCGGTCAGGTCGCCGTGCAGATGCGCTCCAGAACTTGCAATTCCAAGCCTAACCAGAGGGGGCAGCAGTGCAACGGGCCAACGGTGGAGGGGAGGCAGTGCAGAGGACCAGAGTGCCTAGGTGCAGATCACTCACTCAGCCTACTGGGCCAAGACAAGCCACATTTATGCATGCTATTGTTGATAGTTACCATTAATGTTTATTAATATGATTGATATTATAAATGCTTATTAATGAGATTGTTACATCTCAGTCACTGCCAACTCACAACCCTGCTTCATAAGACTGATAGTCATAATCATGTTATGGTAGATGTCATACACCATGACACATCATGAAAGCTGTCTGATGATTTGACATTGTGATAACTGTCATGATCGGTCTATGCATTGTATAAGCCATTACTTAATGTCACATGTCTTTAAGCTGTCACAGCATGTTAAGGTCGTTACAGTTACCAATCCTGCTGACTTAACACTGTTACATCACTGAGCTGGACTGGAGTTGTATAGCCTTTTTATCACAGCATATGACATCTACCATGACAAGATTAGGACAAATTTCAGGGGTCAACAAAAAGCATGTTTTAATTCAACTGTCACTGTTTATTTATTCCTTAAAATATTAGTGTTACATTGTTTCAAGATTTAAATCTATTGATAAGTCATTAATCATTCAAAATCATGATACATTCATTATGCTACAGAGCTTTGCAACAAATAAACAATTAAAAATATATATAAATATATGATGCAAAGTAATATGCAAATACTTAACAAATCCAGTTGCTGGGGGAACCAACCTTTCTGATGCTGTTGATCTCTCTGACGTACGACTCCAGGTTGCCACCTGCAATGCACCGTGGGTCGGGTCAACGTGGAGTGTGACGCCTGCATGTGTGAGGCCCACACAGTGTTGGGGTCCGTGCGGAGCGCTGGGGGTCTCCCCGCCCCGGGGGCGGCCATCCTACGCTCAGGCCCGAGCCCCAAACTCCTGACGCTGTCCGACCATAACGGGCACTTCCGCATCCCGGGGTTGTGTCCCGACGGAAACTCCTCCTTCACTGTGCAGCTGCTGGGCCACGCGCCCTATGAGGTCATCGTGCCGCAGAGCAACGAGCGCACGTCTGTTCTGCATGTGAAGCTGGAGCGAGCCAGTAAGGCCTCACCGCAACACCACACACATTACACACACACACCTCTCACACTACACATCACACACGACACACACCCCAAACACTATACATCCATCCCGCATGTGAAGCTGAAGCGAGCCAGTAAGGCCTCACCACAACACACGTCACACACACGACACACCTTATACACTAGGTACCACCCACCCCCACACACAGGGCACACACCTCCTACATTAAACATCACACACCTCACACACTAGGCACAACACACACACTTCATGGCACACACACACACTGCAGGTCTGGCGAGGGAGAGCCATATGGGACATTGTAAATGTAAAATATATAACTTAACTGCTCTGCGCAATACTTTCATATAGGTAAGAACACTTACTTTTGTGAAAAATATGCCATTTAGTTATGAGGGAGCGAGCATTAACACATCACGGTGTCACTACAGCTGTCTGTTATAGCGTAATGTCTCCACACACATTTATAGAATGTTATTTATGCTCCTCTTCCTTTTAGAGTTGATGCACATTGTTTTTCACAGGTGTCAATGAATGCCTTGTGCCTCACATGCATGACTCAGTGAGAATTACCATTTCCAGCTACAGAACGCATATCAAAGTCATTATTTTGCCGCACCAAACATATTCGTACATTTGATTTGTACATAACATATAGTTTACGCCCTTCTGTGCTGTGGCTGTCAGAACAGTATATGTGTTTGTTTGGCTAGAAGCTCAAGCAAAAGGCTATTTGCTTATTAATTCATACAGTAACTCTCCTAGAATGAGTTTAGCTGAGGCTTGTGGTCTGTGCCTTGAAACAGAAACAGAAAAATCCCCTTAAGGGCGTCGTTTTTCAGACAACAGAAATAATCCAGTCCCATTACTAACAAGAAATAAATCCATATATGCAAATAATTGTAAAGCCCACCAGTTCATCCCCTTAAGTTAACAATAACCTACTGACTTGTTGATTAATGAATTTAGAGGAATAAATGGATGCAGAAATCTTATCTGCATTATATTCATGCATTCTAATAATATTATTAATAATGCATTAATTTCTTTACTCATTAATTCAGCAATCATTAGTTCTGGTTCTAATGTGTATCTTATCACATTATCAGTGCCTAACATGGAACAATCATTCATTCAGGAGCGCAGCGGTAAATGCAAATTTGTGTAAATTTAACTTATGAATGTGTTACTTTTGCACTAAACATTTTTAATTCAGACTGTCTTGTTAGCACAATCCATCACACTTACCAGGTTAGCTATGCGCTCTGACAATATGTTCTATGTTCCGTAGAGAAACCATACATAGTGAAGAACCCAGAGCCCAAGGCCCGCAGAGAGGGACAGACCACAGCGTTCTGCTGCAAAGTGAGCGGAGAACCGGAACCCACCGAGTTCCAGTGGTAAGTCTAGGATTTATATTCACAATATTATTTAACATGTTCAATCCCGAGTCCCTTAATGCTGTTTTAAAGCAGACATAGAATGAAAAAGCATTTTGCCTTGGCTTTGTTGAATAAGGAGAGTTCGGTGAATGTCCACAAAGTGACCGTGAACCAGAAACACGTTCTATTTCCTCCGTCATGTACAAATCTCAGACTTTGAAAGGACCACTAAAATATGGGCAAATCGGGGACGGTGTGGCGCAACAGGCTACATCGTTCATACCATATACGGGCCCAAGTGCCCAAATGCCCACGGGGACCCAGGTTCAAATCAGACATGCGGTCGTTTCCCGATCCCACCCCATCTCTCTCTCACTTACTTCCTGTTTCACTCTTCACTGTCCTATACAAATAAAGCCAAAAATCCCCAAAATACGGGTTTATTCCCTAACCTAATTAAAGGGGTATAAATGCTATAAATGTAAGACTTATGGGGCAGAAGTGGCCTGCACTTCGAACTTGTAACTGGAGGGTTGCCGGTTCGAAACCAGACCAGTAGGAACAGTATAAAATATGTATGATATACAGCATCAAATATATATAATATACAGTGTAAAATGGGTATCATTAGCATGCTTTACTACTGTGTCCACATACAGGTTCCACAATGGCAGTCTGCTGGACAGGAGCACACTACACTATGATAGCACCCTGGTCCTGAGGAACCTACGCATGAGCCAGGCCGGAGAGTACTACTGCAGGGCAAGCAGCCCTGCTGGAGCGGTCAAGTCCAAACCAGCCACTCTCACTGTCATAGGTGAGTACACACACATAACACACACACACGCGCGCACACACACGCGCACACACACACGCGCGCACACACACGCGCGCACACACACACACACACACACACTCTCTCTCTCTCTCTCACACTGATTACTACTGAAGGGCGAGAAGGAATAGTCAAATCCAAAACCAGCAATACCCCCCACATACATATACACAGAATACTACATTCCCGTAAGAGCTCACTATTGATCAAGCACTTCTGCCTGAGCGTTGTGTAAACATTAAACTACAAAAAAGGATTACATTCATAATATAACAGATGTCTGGGCTACAGAGATGTGACATTTTGCTGTTTTCTTTCAAATAAATTACTCAGTCTTGAGGGAACTGAGAATAATCCGACATGAATGTTGACTTTTCTTCATGCAGCTGTTTTTCATATGCGATAAGCTGTTTAATCGTCTCTGCTCTGTCTCTCCATCATCTTGTAAAGGTCAAGACGAGGCTTCCTGCAACCCGAAACCAGAACCCCACCTGATCCGCCTCCCACACGACTGCTACCAGAATCAGACCAACTCGTTCTACTACGAAGTGGGCCGATGCCCGGTCTCCACTTGCGTGGGCCAGCTGGACAACGGCATCAGGTGCAAGGACTCTGTGTCATACTGCTGTGGAGTCGCCAAGATGGAGGAGAGACAGATCAACTGCCAGGGATACCAGCTCCCCACTATGGTGATTACCGGGTGCGGCTGCAAAAAGTGTGTTGACACCAAGGCCATCGTCCGCGGGCGAGCCGTAGCCGCTGACACCGGGGAGCCAATGAGGTTCGGCCACATCTTCATGAATGGGGTCAGGATCAGTCGAACGGGCTACAAAGGCACCTTTTCCATCCAGGTGCCCCCAGACACAGAGAGGCTAGTGCTCACTTTTGTGGACAACATGCAGAAGTTCGTCAACACCACCAAAGTGCTGCCGTTCAACAGCAAAGGCGGAGCCGTGTACCACGAGATCAAGCTGCTCAGGAAGAAGGCTCCCGTCACGCTGCGCTCCACCGTCCCAAACACCCTCCAGCTCGGGGAGGTGGCAGACCAGGATCCTATCGCCTCAATCGAGGTTCCACCCAACTCGTTCTTCCGCGAGAACGGAGAAGTGTACATGGGCAATGTTCAGGCCAGCGTGACTTTCCTGGATCCCAGGGACGTGTCGACGGCCGCCGCTGCCCAGAGCGACCTCAACTTCGTGGGAAACGAGGGTGACACGCTGCCCCTCAGGACCTACGGGATGTTCTCTGTGGACTTCCGGGACGAAGAGGCCGGCGAGCCACTCAACGCTGGCGAGGTGAAGGTCAAACTGGACGCCGCACAAGTCACGATGCCTGAACACCTGAACACCATGATGCTCTGGTCCCTGAACCCCGAGACGGGCCTGTGGGAGGAGGAAGGTCACCTCAAGATGGAGAAAAAACGCCGAGGCAAGCGAGAGGAGAGGACGTTCCTCATCGGCAACATGGAGATCCGGGAGAGGAGGCTGTTCAACCTAGACGTCCCGGAGAACCGCAGGTGCTACGTGAAGGTTAGGGTGTTCCGCAGCGAGCGCTTCATGCCCAGTGAACAGGTGGAAGGAGTCGTCACCACTCTCATCAACATGGAACCAACGCCGGGGTACTCCTCGAACCCCCGGGCTTGGGGTCGCTTCGACAGCGTCATTACGGGGCCCAATGGAGCATGTCTACCTGCCTTTTGCGACGACCAGAAAGCGGACGCCTACACCGCCTATGTCATGGCCAACCTGGGGGGAGAAGAGCTGGAGGCTGTGGCATCCTCCCCCAAGCTGAACCCTAACGCCATTGGTGTTCCTCAGCCCTACCTGGGGAAGCTGGACTACAAGAGGACCGATCACGAGGACGAACGTGTGAAGAAGACTGCCTTCAGCATCAACCTGGCCAAGCCCAGCCCCAACGCAGCCGAGGAAGCTAACGGACCCATCTACACGTTTGAGAACCTTAAAGAGTGTGAAGAGGCTCCTTTCAACGCTCCTCACTTCCGTTTCTTCAGGGTGGAAGGCGATCGCTACGACTACAACACGGTGCCGTTCAACGAGGACGACCCCATGAGCTGGACGGAGGACTATCTGAGCTGGTGGCCGAAGCCGATGGAATACCGTGCATGCTACATCAAGGTCAGGGTCAACTCCCCCCACGAAATTAACGTGCGGTCCCGAAACATGGGCGGTACACACCCTCGCACTGTGGGCCAACTATACGGTATCCGGGACACCCGGAGCATCCGGGACATGGACCAGGCGGCTGTCTCTGCTGTCTGTCTTGAGTTCAAATGCAGTGGGATGCTCTATGACCAGGATCGTGTGGACCGGACCCTGGTCAAGGTCATTCCCCAAGGAAGCTGCAAACGTGACAGCGTGACCCCAATGCTGCAGGAGTACCTGGTCAACCACTTGCCTCTAGCCGTCAACAACGACACCAATGAGTTTACCATGCTGGCGCCACTTGACCCTCTGGGCCACAACTACGGCATCTACACGGTGACTGACCAGGACCCGCGCACCGCCAAAGAGATTGCCCTGGGCCGCTGCTTCGACGGCACCTCGGACGGAACCTCTCGGGTGATGAAGAGTAACGAGGGCGTGGCGCTGACCTTCACCTGCGGCGACCGCGAGGTGACCAGGACCAGTGTGTTTCAGCAGCTGCAGAACGCCCAGGGGGGGCAAGGTGCCCAGACCGTGGTGACGGCAGGGCGACAGCCACAGGGGCAACGGGGGTAACAGAAGGCAGAGGGGAGGGACATCAGGAAATCTGAGAGGCAACCGTAGGCGGAGCACTCGGAACCCTGTCAAAAACACAAGTGTCTGACGTCTTAACCCCACACACGATATGCACACACACACACAGCAGCAATGTCTTTGGTAAATACATTTTCTTGGTGATAATAGAAGGGGAGGAGGTGGTAATGTTTTAATTTTGTAATCATGTCAGGAGTTGACTGGCACACTGTTATTTTTTTGTTTTCTCTTCTATTCTGGAAGGTGAATAGTACCCTTATACCAAATCATATTTTACTCAGATTATTCTTGCCCAGGGATGTGTTGGGACGCCGTTTATGTTGAATTATGCATTTTCCTCTTGTACTGTGATAACTAATATTTAGTACTTGAAACTGTAAATATTGGTATATTTATTACACTTCATATGAACCCAGACAGATAAAAATAAAAACAACCAAAAAAGTATTCTTGTGATGCGTTCTGATTCAAACAGCCATGTTTAATTATTTAATTATTCCATCACACCACCAAGAACTTGGCTGATGAGTTTATTAAATTAGATACTTAAAAAAAACATTGCAGGCGATCTCTGTTGTCCATGTCAAATCAGACCAAAGTTGTGGAGGCAAATGGTTTTCAATAGTGAGAAGAGGTGGGAGGAAGCCTAAACTGTTCCACAGTAAGGCTGAGAACCCCATTGGCTACATCTGTCCAGCCAAAACTGCTTCACCAGACACTTGATACAAGCCTGCCGAAGCCGAGTCAAGAGATCAGTCATGAAAGAACTTTCTAGAGCCTCCACTCCTGTTACATCGCCTCCAATTGCCCTCCATGCTGCACGAGTGCCTTAAAGCTACCCCCTCTCTCCTTTTTTACATTTTTTATCTCTTTTAAAAATGCACAAAAAAAAAAAATCAAAAAATCCAGGTTAATCTGAAACTAGATTTATTGAGCTTTTTTTCCCTCTTCTCCAACTTCCTTGTTTTAAAGAATGTTTTTAGCCACTGCTTGCTTGCAAGGACTACTCCATAAAGAGAACGGCGATGGCTGCAAAAGGGGCAAAGCTGCATTTCGTGAAATGCATGCGCATCGTTTCAATGTGCATCTCTTCATGACTAATGACTTGTTATTATTTTGTTTAATTTATTCCATCACTCCAGGCCCTGGCCTCTGTGTAGTGTGTTTTAAAAGCCCTGGAAAGAACTAGGAACTTAAAAGCCACTCTCTGAAATCGAGGACATGTGCATCAGATCTGTGTTTGGCAATTGTAGTTCTAGATGCTACACACCTCCCAGTAGAAAAAAAACAACAATTCGCCAGGTAAGCAAAATACTCCACGTAGTAATATAAACATTCGGAAATTTCTTGCATAGAGAACATCAAATTAGTTTCTATGGAACTGCAATTATGAAAGAGCAATACTTTTGTCAGACATTTTCTTTTCTTTTTTCTCTCTTCAGTTGACAAGAAAACATGATTCTATTTCTGAAATTGTACTTTCATTTCTTTTTTGGGGGGGGGGGGGGGGGGGGGGGGGGAGGGGGGAGAAAAAAAAAAAAGAAAAAAAAAAAAATCAGGCAAAAATGTGTAGGTTAAGCACAGCCACTGATGAGGACACTTGAAGCACAGGACTTACTTCATAAAGCTCTTCTTTTTAGAAGGCTGGCCAATTCACAAAAAAGAAAAAAGAAAAGGAAAAGTACAAGGCAATTCAATATATAATAATATATGTATATTTTTTCTCTCTCATTCTCTTTCTATTGACCAAAAGACAAGTGGTGTAAGCAGCTCCCTTTGATGTTGCCCTCACACACGGCAAGGGCAGAGCGCAGGGATGACATGTTTGTTCAGCAGCCAGCTTTGCCTGGTGGCATGGGCTTGCACGAGGGACGCGCTGGTCAAGTCGAGTGTTTGTTTGTTTGTTTGTTTGTTTTGGGGTGGAGGAATCGGACGCGAGCGTTGGGAGTTCAAGCCGTGGTCACATGAAATCCTCGTAGTCCTGTTCGTAGCCAGCGCCAAACCCGCCGTAATCATCCAGATCGTCTTTCTTCTTCGCCTTCAGGCCTCCGCCCGCCAGATTGAGATTGGTCTTCTTCTTCTTCTTCCCCTTGGCCAGTTGCTGAGGGACAAAACAAAGCCACAAAACATGCATGAAGACAGGCAGACAGACACAGACACAGCTAAGTCACATTTGTTGAATGAACCGTGTTGATTTTAACATGGGGATGTAAGCATGAGCGCATACATTCTCAATGAGTTAGTTATTAATAGTAAACATCCAACAGTAAATGTGTAATGGAAAAAAAAAGTCACAATGCAGCTCAACAGCTCCCCTTAGTGAGCACGGCAAGAACTACACTGAGAAACGGCAAAACTCAATCAATAGGTTAATCAATAGCTCAGGTGCATTGTTTTAAGAGTCTTAAAATGAACAGGTTTGACATATCGGATGGATTAGGTCAATCAACAAAATAAAAGAAATTTTTGTTTTCAAATAGGACAAGGCGCTAAAACCCTCACACCACTGCTAAGGCATGTTACAGATCAAATAAAAGATTATTTTCTCACCGATTTAAATTAAATTTTAAAAAGTTTGATCATTTATTTGAGAAACTGGCATTCCTTCCAGTCATGATTAAAGTGAGAATGAATGTCTGTACACTGGAGTAGATCCCAAATTTGAATTGGACTATATATATATAAAAAAAAAAAAGGCAACATTTCGGCCCAACAGGGTCATTCCTTCCTGTCCAAACAGAAGGACTACCGAACATACCTTCTCCTGTTTCTGTTTTTCATTAAGTAGAACTGTCAGGCTAGTGCTGACCTTCTTCAGGTCCTCCAGTTCCACTGCAGCGAAAAACAACGACAGACAGGGGAGAACCCATTAGGTGACGCATCATCTCATAGAGTACACGAGGCCATGCTACAGTTCACACACAAACTCCCTTCTTGAGCAAGCAGTCCCACACCCTCTCTCTGTCTCACTGTCACACGCACGCACGCACACACTCTCTTTTTGAGCAAAAACACTTAATACTTACATGAAATACAGAGTTCACGAAACAGGGATTCCAAGAAGGTAGAATAATGAATGGACTTGTCGTACTGTGTGATTTTTTCCCTCAGAAGCTTCTCGAACTCGACAAAGTCTTCCCTAGACGAGGGATTAAGGGCGTCGATTCCAGAAACACTGTTTTGAATGGCATTAGATTCCACACCTAAAACACAAAGTTAATACACACTTATAAAGAGCTTTATAAACCACAGGAGCTTGCATCTTGCCTTTTTTTTTTTTTAGAAGAAAAAAAAAATGTGACAGTCTTTCTCCATACAAACTCCACTCAACAGGGTCAGCACGTGGAGAAATCTGAGGTTTCCTTTTGCAAGCTTAAAATTGAATCAAATGATGGGATCAAACTTTTGACTCAGAGTGTAGCTTGCCTTTGCATCTTGTTTTCTGATGTATGATTATGACAGGACCAACAAACGTTTAATCTCAGAAAGTGCACAAAAACAATCATATGTTTTGATATGTGCATAATAGCCTAATAGTGAAAAGATCCACTATGAATAGCTATGGAGTCCATGGTTCTGTGACTCCCTAATTTGAAAAGCACTGAAAAAAAAAAAAAAGAATAAATAACTAAATAATAATAAAAACAACAAAAACAAACAAACAACCACATGGTGTGGTGAGAGCGGACCCACCGAAAGCCTCTCTGGCGAGCTCCATGTCTGCTTCCTCCTGGGCCTTCTTCTGCCGGAGCCTTTCGGCGGCCTGCTCCTCCGCGGTCAGCTCCTGGGCCTCCTGGCTGGCCTTTAACTGCCCACCACACACAGAGACGTCAGGAAGAGGTAACCGCACAACGAACCGCAGGAAACGCAATCTCATCATACGACCTTCAGGCCAGCGATACACCGGGTCCGCAAACTGAAGCACTCTCACGTTTGTGGAGCGTAAAAATAGTTTTAGAAGCCAGGTCGAATTTTTTAGAACATACATACATTGATTACAGTGGCAGCTAATTGTTTGGTGCAGACGCTCCGCGAACAGAGAGCTTCAGTTACGTGCCCGGAGTAGCCTCTCTGTTATACTTACATCAATACACTGCGGATCACGAACATAAGAGAGGGAGACAAGAGTTTACAGGGCTCTGCATGAATTTCCATAATACAAATTCCCTTTAACTGCTATTCACACACAGAGCAAAACGTCAAGCTTACACAGTGCTGCATGAAAGAATAAAAAAAGCAATCTTATGTACAGATCCATCTATTAATGAGCAATGCCAACTACCGGTGCCACAGGAAGGGGAATACACAACGTTTAAAAGGACTACAGGAAAGCAAATCTAGTAAGGCAGATTCCTTGACACTCACAGTTCTCATAGCAATGAGGAAAATATCAAGTTTACAAAGCACCACATAAAACAAACACCTGGTAGTATAGGCCTAAACTTCAAACTTCCTGTAACTGCAATTCAGCCACCGAGAGAAAATACCAAACCTACAAAGCCTTCGATAACATGCAGTCTAGTGTAGAAAAACTCCCTTTCAAAAAAATGTTCTACAAAACAAATACTACTGTCTTGAACTGTAATCCACACAGTTATGTGAAAATGTCAAGTGTATGAGCTGTTATCTAATAATATGTAAGAGTAGCGAGCTGGTGCTGTAGCAGTGTAACCCCGACACCTCCCGAGACGTGCTAGCAACAGACGTTAGAGCCCATGGGTCTCAGCCACCTTGTTAGCACGCCCGCCTCCCCGTCCGAGGTGCAGCACGTTCACAGGTTCGAGCCTTGGCCTGAACTGTGCCGTCAACCCAACGGAGATTAAACAAAGCTCAGACTTCCTTTAACAGGAACGCGCACACCCTCAAAGGAATATACCACCTTTTAAATGGCGATTTAATAATGTTATCGTTTATCGTTTCACTTACCCTTTTCCTCAGCTCTTCCTGTTGTTTCCTTTCCTTTTCTTTGATCTTTTCATTTAATTTTTTCTTTTCCGAAACTTTTGTTTCTACAGAAGGATGACAGGGGGAAATTCCACATGTGTCATTAAGAAAACTACAATTGTATTCTCCAAACTCATTGCAAGGGTCAGTGAGGTAAAGTTATGGAGAGTGGTGAACTTAAATGGTAAACATCTATATATAGCTATATATATATCTATATCTACATCTATATATAAAAGCCCTTTTGCTTAATTTTGCTAATACAATGAAACATGGACTCGCCTCTGAAGAGGTTTACCCTGAACTCTGAGTCAACCTACAGAGGTTTGTCACTATACTATGTCCTTATAGTAAGACACAGCCCTCCAGTTTGTAGAAGGGCAATTCCACGCAAAACTGTCACGTCCATAACGCCAAATAAATACCATGGCATTGTGTTGCCGTTATGGATGTGACAGTTTTGCGCGGAATTGCCCAGAATTATCACTGATCTCAAACATCAGTCAATAACACACTGGCCCAGTGTTAAGGGTCCTTCACATCAGGAACGATAACTATAAAGACAACCTTTACTATAAAAGCATCCACACTGTCGAACGATAAGGAAAGTCTCTCCTCATGTTGATGAATGTGATGGCTAAAATGTGATGGATTCTGATTGGCTGTCAGCTTTTTATCATTTTCCAAAATCACTCCGAGAGTGATCCCCAACGATAAAGTTCTTCATGCTGTTATTGTTATAGTTTATGTGTGGACGTCATCTTTCATATTAGCTAGGACGATACTAGTTTTTTGCCATTATTGTTATATAGTTATCCTTCTTGGCGTGAAAGGCCCTTTATGGGCATGTGTGCTCTAGATGTGACTTCCCTCCTCTTAAGGTTTTGCACCTACATCAAAATGTCATGTGACCGTTTGTTTACAACTAGAGTGGTAGGCAAGAATGGTAGGCAAGGCACTGCAGAGTGGTAGGCAAGCCTACAACAGTCGGGTTGCATAGGCTACACATAGTTACAAATAGCTTCAAAATTGAAATTTTAATATCAAATATTGACCGACCACTTGTGTAGGCCCTAACAGTTGGTTTTACAATAAGAAGCAAAAAGGCGACAAACGACCGTTTAGCCTACCTATCCTCATGGTTGTGGAGGATGATCGTTAGTAGCTGTGAAGTATTTTATTCTCAAGATGGCCTAATGGTGTAGCCTAGGCTACTGTCTACGAAGACGTAGGCTAAAATACAACTATCTACAGTCATCCAAAAATGAATTGCAAGAGATAGGCTATGAAGGGAAAAAGTGCAGCATTTTAAACATGGCAAGAATATTTTTACCGGAACAGTTTTGTCTCGTGAAATTCGTGCTTGTGGACATCAACCTCAAACACCACTGTTGAACCTAGGCTACTGCTTCAGTCATGTAAGAATAGCAGTTTATGAATTATCTTTACCCGTTTAATCAAGTCCACATGACCAAAAAAACAGCATATTTAAAGGCTGAGCTAGCATAACAGCCTAATAAAGCAATGGATAACTAATAAAAAGTCTCATACAATTAATGAACTGTATCACTCACATTCTGAGTTTTTCTGGGTGGTTATATATTCATGCAGATCGTCTTTGAATGAGTCATCGCTGTTATGTGTTATAATATGTTACAAGATTCATGACTTTAACGACATTAATGTTACATGATGCTGACTGACGCTGGCTATGTAGGCTACCGTTTTAACGTCTGCTAGTCTACTGCCTACCAAAACCTGTCGCTGTTCAGTTCAAGTTAAATGATCAAATATTGTTTGATTTTGTGTCAACTTTCAGAGGGAAGACATGTTCCTTTCTGGACAACTTTCACAGCTTCTAAGAAAGTCTATCGTCTTCGAGTTTTGAACAGAGAAAAAAAGTTAGGCTACCATAGGCTACATGCAGGTTCTCCCATAACGTTATCGATACAGATCAATGCACCAAATCAGGGCGATTTTAGCGAAATGACGTTCCTGTGACAGGCTATCAAATATTGAACAATGGGATAACGTTTCATCATCACCTTTATTGATGCCTGAAATGTTGACATTGCTGAAATACAGAGATGTAGCCTACTGAGAGGCAGCTGCAGACAACGATGTTCAATGGGTTCAACTTGTCCCTTGCCTACCAGGTGGATGTAAACAAAGCTATAGAACCTAGAATACGTCACATGAAACACGTTAATAGACCCTTTTCAAGAGAGTTCCATTATCAGCATCATAGTTAGCCCCACAAGGCTTCCGTTTTAACATTCCATATGTTATCTTAATGCAGAGGAAGTAGATTGGGACCCAAATAGAACGTTCAAGCATTGTTTTTGTTTTTATTGTTGAAAGGGTCTATAACTTGTCTCTTGTTGTACTTGCTCACCTGTCTTCTCCTGCGCTGCCTTCGGTTCTCCTCCCTCCTCCTCCTCATCATCCCAGTTGTCCTGTGAAGGGGGGTTGGGGGTGGGGGGGGAGAGAAACAACAGAACTGAGAGACTCATAGAGAGGAGAGGACTCAAGTAAATAAACTGCCTGACAGGAAGCATGAAAACTTTAACAAACTGATGGTAACATACAAAACAACACAAAAAGACAACAGAACGATGCTCAAAAGGAGCACAATGTATGCACCGTTTCACTGATCTATGCCACTAACCTGATAGTGTGGTAATATACTGGTGACTAGTGGCCAAGACTCAATAAGACAAGCCAATATCAACATCAAGTACCATGTATAAGGCGACAACACTTTTTCAGGCATAAGTGAAGGACAGTTTTATCTGTTTATACACACACACACACCGGTTTTTATCACCGTTTATCCAAGCTATGCAATATTGAAGACCTTATGAAAGTACACTATCGGCAAAATTGTTTGCAAGACTTTAGTATAGTATTTACATAGGTAGAGTTCTAGTTTTACACCAAAAATTCCATAATGTTGATTCAAATATATCTGGTGATAGGAGGCGCACCTGATGACCTGTCCAGTACAGTTTCACGTTCAGCGAGAAAAATCGCACTTGGATGCCCAGCTGGTTTACCAGGTCTAAGGCTTGAATACCAGGTCTAAGGCTTGAAAAGCAAAGCTAGTCGTTTCCGCGGCTCTGTGTGAGTCGGTACGTGAAATGGAGAGGGCTCTGGAACGGGTCTCACAAAGGGCGGGATGTAACACCACAGAACACGACGCTGACACCACTGACCGCCTGATCTCGGGAATCATTTGAGATATCTCTACGGGACGAATGAATGCGGGCCCTCTCAAGTCACACGACACAAAATGACAGTGTGAATGACGTACGTCAAACATCAGGCATCAAAACCACGAACACACACAGCAGATGAGATTATGTGTAATTTGTCATGTAGAGTTTTACACAATCGTCCACTGCCAATGCGTACTGGCATTAGCTATAACGACTACAAGAAACAAAATAGTTGAGTTGACATATGGAAACATCTGACGACTAGAAAGCTTGCTAGTAGCTACGTCAGACTGAATTCCCCATGTAAGCAAAGCTAGCGAGCTAATAGTACGCAGCTAGCAACACTAGCTATCAACTGGCGGCATCACAAGGGTAATGTGAAGTTCGGTATTTTAAGTGACGACTAACTGACAGTATCAACTACATTTCCCCATTCGTTTAACTTGTCACTGGATGGCTGGCTTTCAAAAGTATGACATTTAGCAGCATACTGGAAGTCTCCACACACAGCATACGGAACGACAACGTGGTTGCTGGCTAACCGGCCGGCTAACATGGCAACACTTATTAGCTAGCAGCTAACGTCATTGTAGCTTAAAAACATGAACCGGTGCCAGGCGAAAGCTGCTATTTTTTGACAGTTGACACATACGGTAGCAAAGGGAAAAAAAGATAAATATAGACATCACTTAACTTTCTGACATGAGCTAACGTGATCTACATGGCAAACGTTAAGTGTCTGGTAACTTCTTTGCCGGCTAGCAGTAACATAAGCCTGCTATCGCTAACTTGTGCTAGCTGCCTTTACAGGCAAACAAGAGAGATCGTGACATAGTGATAGAAATAATACGCCTAAAACTACCTAAGGTACTAAAACTGTCATTTCTGTATTTTAGAAAAGAAAGCTGCGTAAAATCCCATACTCAAATAGCTGGTATTCATCAGCTAACTGATAAACGTTTAATAGCTATGCTGCTACCTTCACGTCTTCATCCTCGTCCTCGCCTTCCCATTTGTCCAGCAACGCCACTGGCTTTTTTGCCGTTGCCGATTCAGTTGGCTCGAAGTTCTCAGCGTCTGTGGTGAAATGCCACAAATGGAGATTTTAGAATAAGTTCAACGATCATCTATATTAATCGATCATCTCATACTTACTTTAAAGCCTAGAATTCCGTTGAAGTTAAGATTCTTACCCCACGAGTCGGAGTCCGCCATCTTGGTTATGTGTGAGTTTGTTAAACTACAGGGCGAGTAGCAGTGGCACCGACAAGGCTCCACCAGCGCCGCGCGCCTTTGTGAGAATGACTGGATACCGGCGAACGCGGGATTTGGCTGATGGTGTGTACCTATGGTGTGTACAGCCAGCATAGGACGCCCCCACGTGGTATAGACAGGTTCACTGGAACTATTTTCATGAAATGAGGACTAGTAGATGTGAAGTCTTGATGATTGAGAGGGAAAAAATCCTCGATCTTATTTTATTTATGAGATACCTCCAGCCGAGATAGCCTGTAATAATGTTTTTCATATCTTTGATGTCTATTTTCAGCAATGAATGGCTATACATTTTTCACACACTCATAATAGTCTTTGTACTTGCATGGCTAATGTTTTTAAAGCTGCTGCTGTCATATGTCACTAGGGAGAAAAGGCCTAGGCTATGTGTAAGTTGCTTGGATAAAGGCGTCAGCTAAATGCATAAATAAACTGTAAAATATCATTTTAGCATTTTCAGCACTTCATGCCAGACATGTCAAGCCTTTTTCCTCCATTCCAAAACTTCTTTTTTTATCCACTTTATTTTCATTTTACACGCACCATGCACATAAATACAAAATAAATAAATCAGATAAATAAATACATAAATAAATAAATAGTCATATGTGGAACACAACACAATCAAACGGTAGGCTAGCCTATATGATGCTAATAAGTGATAAAATAAGCAATTGCTCTGGGTACGAGAAAATTAAACATTATCAGTCAATGTGAAAATGTCTGCATAATTACAGAAGTAAAGTGACTGTAACAAAATACCTGAGAGATACTAAAGAAACAACACTTCAATATGTTTCAAGGTAAAACACTCAGTAGACTGTAGACTAAATAAACTTGATTGCAAGAGAAGTTTCTTATAATAATAATAATAATAATAATAATAATAATAATAATAATAATATCATAATAACAATAATAACTTTCAGTGCTTTGCATTCATCATTGTGTTATTTGCTTCCTGAATTCGGGCTCTGAAATTTTAAAATCAAACAATACTCAACATCACATCATTCCTAGAATATGACAGTCAGTGTAAAGTGCTGTTTTTTTGGATATTGCACGTGTTGAGGGAGGAAGAGGAGGAGGAAGGACGAGGAAAAGGAGCGCCATGCTGTATTAAGCACAGGAGGTGAAGAGGAGCTGTAGTGACAGCAGCATCAGCAGTTCACCCAGTTGACACAGAGGGCACGGGAAAACTGCCACCCCCGACGACCTCCCTGTGGACACACACACACACACACACACACACACACACAGAGAGAGAGAGAGAGAGAGAGAGAGAGAGAGAGAGAGAGAGAGAAGGAGAGAAAGGCAAGCAGACACAGGAACACATACACACACACACATACACATTCACACACACACACACACACACACACACACACACACACACACACACACACACACACACACACACACACACACACACACACACACACACACACACAAAGTAGGATGGGATTCTGCTGTAAGCTTGCAGCTGTCGCCACAGAGGCCCTGTCAGCACAACAGAGTTAACACTAACCACAGGGAAGGAGAAATCACAACAGCGCCAGCACTCCAATATAACATAACACATATATTCAACGTACACACAGTATAGTATGTTCCATCTTCCCAGTGCTTAAAAACTGCATCATCTTCATGACATGTCAGCACTAAAGGTTTATAATGCTATAGTCAATGTGAGCATGAGCTGGAAACTATAATCTATAATGCCAGTGTTTCCCACAGAATTTAATTCTATTTGTGGTGGTAGGTTTGCAGAATTAACTTAAATGCAAAAGTTTTTAACAAATTAGCGCAGCGGGGTTATGATGCACAATTTACAACAACCAGATTTAAGCACAATTTAGTCTTCTAGTCGTCTTCTATTAGCCTAGAAATCTAGACGCGCCCCTACACCAATAACCACTCGGTAAGTTGCAGTTTTGAAAACGAACGTTAAGGGTTGTTTTAGGACATGTTTGAGTAGCCTACAGTATGCCTGCTGGCAGCCACTCTGACTAGTCAAAGGCGATTCAAAACGAGTCAGAAAGGTCGAGACAGGACCAATCGTCAAAATGTCGGTGTCCACCACTCTAGTTCATCCAAAACAAACCAGAAAAGGGACTCAAAGTGCTAAATACCGGAATTTTCCTTTAATGTTGTCTTTAAACATGCATGTAGGTTCGTTGAGAGACAGAGAAACAAGGAGTGGCTTTACAAAGGTGCACATAGCTCTACAATGAAAGAATTCCATCCAATTGAAATAGTACAACATGGAAAATCATTGTGTGGTGGTCAATGTGGATATTGTGGTGGGCCGCCACAAATAAGTCAATGTATGGGAAACACTGAATGCACCTTCATCTCAAATATGTGTACACATATTTTTACATATATACTAATATGTGTGTAATAATACTCGTAATAATACAGATGGTATATATTTGGGCTAGACCATACAAAATAGTAGACAACCAGAACCAAATTAATCTATGTGTTCTGCTAACTGGAAAGGGGGACAAAGGGGTGAAGTCATTGAGAGACCTCAGATCCATACAAACCAGCCTCAGACGAGTCCAGGAAGTGACGTCAATTCCGGTAATAAGTACATAATTTACTTTACTCTTCATGGAGAATACAGCGGGAAAAAACGTGTTTTCTTTTACAGTTCATGGAAAAAAATAGTCACATTAGGTAGAAGCTTTTCATTATTATTCGTAATTCACATTTATTTATTAAATAATCGATCGCAACTGACTGTCCACGTGATCTGCCAGAGTCGGCTGGGAGGAGCTTGTGACTCACGCATAGGGACTCACGGCAGATATTGCGCGAAATTTTGTTTTATGGCTATCGTTTAGATGTCCTTCCTATTCATTAACATAAACATGATGACTGAATAAATCACTAAATAAATGACTATGATGTTTAATAAGCCATTGTAGGCATACATTTAACAAGTTATCATTATATCACATCAATTAATTGTTTTCTGTAGGCTAGGCTACTGTGTGACATGCTTTACACTACATCATAAAAATCAACAATAGGCTATCAACAAGTTTGCAGTATCACTGTTGCAGAAATCACATACAAGAAGGTATCCTCTTGATTGTTTGTTCATTTTTGCACATTCCAACATAAGGAAGCAGCATGAGGAAACATGTCGTTTTTCTGACTTATTTTCTAACTACTTTTACGAGTCTGCAGTATCACTGAGTACAGCTGTTACAAGAGGGTCTGGCGTCCCTTTGTTATGATGCACTTCCTGCGACAGTCATTCGTGTCTAAATGACTTAACTCCCTCTCGGTTCAGGAGTTGAGGACCATAGAGATCCCTACTGTCTAAATTCCACTGGTGTATCCTCCCAGGAATTGAGGACCATAGAGATCCTTACTGTACCTCTAAAGTTCATTGGTTTAGGGGTTGAGGACCATAGAGATCCTTACCTCTAAAGTTCATTGGTTCAGGGGTTGAGGACCATAGAGATCCTCACCTCTAAAGTTCATTGGTTCAGGGGTTGAGGACCATAGAGATCCTTACTGTACCTCTAAAGTTCATTCCCTGCTAAAAAAAACAGCCTGACCAGCTAAAGGTGGTTTGCTGGTTGACCAGCTTGTTGACCAGCTTGTTTGACCACCCTATGATGGTTGACCAGCTAGACCAGCAAATTTCTTGCGAAAACATACCTTCAGCTGGTTTACCCACCTAACGATGGTAATTTAGCTGGTTTTGCTTGTCGTACCACCTCAAGCTGGTCATTTTAGCTGGTGTTGCTGGTCTACACTGCTGGTTTAACTGGCCGTGCCAGCTTATATTGGTCAAACCAGCATGACCATCTTACACCAACAATGTCAAGCTTGGCAGGCTGGTCACCAGCATGACCATCTTGCACCAGCTGTATCTCACACGACAGGCTGGTCAAACCTGCATGACCAGCTTCCTCAGATGGTCACGCCAGCATATCCAGCTGGTGGTCCAACCAGCTACACCAGCAAAGACCAGCAAAAGCTGGAAGAAAACCAGCAAAGACCAGCTAAAACAAGCTACCAGCATAAGCTGGTTTCTAGCTGTTTTTTTCAGCAGGGTTGGTTTAGGGGTTGAGGACCATAGAGATCCTTACCTCTAAAGTCCATTGGTTCAGGGGTTGAGGACCATAGAGATTCTTACCTCTAAAGTCAACAGGTTTATCCTCCCAGGGGTTTATGACCATAGAGAGTGCAGTCTGTTGCTCTGTGCTCAGAGCAGCAAGCTGGGCCTTCGTCACGGCGACGGCCTGCTCGTAGGAGAACATGCTTATCTGCACAGGCCGGAACACGACCTGAGGAGAGGAGAGGGACACATCAGGCATCAGGTAAACCACACGGCAGGCTTTCCAAGGTGACGCATCAGGTACACCACACGGCAGGCTTTCCAAGGTGACGCATCAGGTACACCACACGGCAGGCTTTCCAAGATGACGCATCAGGTACACCACACGGCAGGCTTTCCAAGATGACGCATCAGGTACACCACACGGCAGGCTTTCCAAGGTGACGCATCAGGTACACCACACGCCAGGCTTTCCAAGGTGATGGCTTTTAAACTAGTAGAAAGTGCTCGCTAAAACCCTGAGGATCAGTCCAGACATTCATTTACAGCTGTAGTTGGGCCTGGTACAACGCTTTTGTGAAGCATCATCTCAAATTAATAAAGAAAATCATGTGAAGCAGCCCATACCAGTCAATCGATAAAGACAAGCAAAACACAAAGAGTTTCAAATGAAAGAATAAGATTGTTTGCTAAAATTACGAGGAATATGTTGCATTCCAGTTGTACTCATAAGTTGTATTCACAATCATATTTCCCAGTTGTAGGAAGTTGTAGTTGAACAACCCCTGAAGTTGTAATTCCTTGTCATTGTAATTTATTTACACTGACTGTTGAATAGACAGTATGGGTCCTAATTTCAATGAAGTCTAAATTTTAAACCTAATTTTATAAATAGGCAAAAGCTGTTTGCTAATTGAAACAGAACTTCAATTCAAAACTTTGCCCACCATTTCAATTAGGGCTGTATAAATGGGCACTTGAGAGCAGCCCAACTGCAGTAAAGTGGAGTAAAGTGCAGTAAAGTGTAGAGTAACCACGAGTGACTCACAGTAAACCTGTCCGGAGGGATGAGAGACACGGCCAGAGGAGTGAGGCCCTCGATCTGCTCCCTCACCAGAGACGACATCTCCATGTCCGACAGCCCCACTGCAGCAAGAAGCAAGGCCATTCAGTTCAATTCAAAACACTTCAATTAGCAAGATTTCCCAAAACTATAGTTGCTAACCTGTTAGCAACTTAGTTGGTTGGCAATGGGAAATTGCATTGCAACCAACAAAGTTGCTAACTTAGATATTGTTTAGGTTTAGGTTTGGGAAACACGCCCCAGAGTAGTAACACTTTAAACATAAAATATATGTGAACGTGTAAGTATGCTATAGAGTATCTATGTGCAAAATTGCTCAATGAACACATACTGTACACATATGTACATTCAGCATTATGATAAAAGTGAACGGAGAGCTACAGTTCCAATCTACAGGTCCAATCCCTTCTCTGCCAACACAGGGCTTTTAATGACATTACTGTATGCTACACAATGGAGGAGGCCTGACAACAGCACCACACACTGTAATAATGGAAAATTCTCTGGGTTTTACTGTTCATTTATGTCAGCTCTAGTTCAACCCCATCTCCAAAAAAGTTGTGACGCTGTGTAAATCGTTAATAAAAACAGACTCTGCGCCCCCCTATTTCATAAATGTGGTCATGTGTGATGAATATGTAAAAAAGAAGAATGAATCGACGGTACTCTCTCCTCAGCTGTGTGGTGTACCTGCGAGACCGCTGATCTCGAGAAACACGTCGGTTCCCCAGGAGCTGATGGGTCCAAAGGCCAGACTGTGGCTGAGCAACCCCACCAGCGCCCTCTGCTGGACTTCTGAGCACTGCAGTCGCAGGCGACCCAGCCACAGCACTGCCTTGCTGTACACACACACACACACACACACACACACACACACACACACACACACACACACACACACACACACACACACACAGAGAGAAGAGAGAGAGAGAGAGAGAGAGAGAGAGAGAGAGAGTGAGTGAGAGAGACAGAAAGCAGACACAGGAACACACACACACCCACACACACACACACACAGACACAGACACAGACACAGACACAGACTTCAGAGAAACACCTTTCACTCATCCCAAATACTTTACAACTAACTCCCGAGAGCTAGTGGGCACCATACATTTGCTCACTAATATTATAGTGAGTGTAGTGTATACATCTGGAATAGTCATGTAATATATAATTACTACATAAAGTACTGCATAAAAACTGTTCAGTCAGTCAAATGATTACACACTCACACACAAAAACACGCAAGCATGCACGCACACACACACACAGACACACACACCTGAACTCCACAGCATTAAGGTTGCGCATGACTGGCGCCTCTGCACCACAGATGATGTATCCCAGGGCAACCAGCGAGCTGGAGTCCAGTTGACTGGGGGTCAGCTTGGTGGAGTTCAACATTCTGAGAAACAGCACAGACAACTGGGAGAGAGGGAAGACAACGTTAACAACTCAGAGCCAATGCTACAGTCAGACTACGGTAGAGCAAACTGATTTAGTCGCTAACGCTCGCTCCCTATCGCATGCAGCTAGGACACGCTCTTTGGTTTCCATGCGATGAAGTAGTACCTCCATAGTTACTGCTGCTGTAAGTGTGTGTGTGCTGTGTGTGTGTGTGTGTGCGCTGTGTGTGTGTTTGCGTTTGTGTGTTTGTTTGTGTGTGTGTGTGTGTGTGTGAACCCTCACCTGCCTGCTGCTCCAGGTGTTGATGGCCCCCAGGGCGGCGACAGCCCTCAGCTCTGACAGGTTCAACCGACCCAGCTCCTCCACAGAGAACTGGGAAGACAGGCGGCCCAGCTGGCCAATCACAGAGGGGGAAAGGCTAGAGGCGGGGCCGTACACCTGAACCAGAGGTAGAAAAACAGAGTTGTTTCTATTTTGTTGTCTATTTCTTTTTCTGAAATATTTCTCCAGTATATATGTTTTCTTTACTATGGTTCAGTGCAGTAGCTCCCTGAGGGTTGAGGATAATTAGCTTTAGGATTGACACAGTGAGGGTTGTTGAATTCCTATAGTCAGGTTGCAAATGAAATTTAACACAGAAACAATCCCTCTGCACAGCCGATGCAGTTTTGCAAATCGAACCCCGATGCCTATCAACTCCATTCACTAAACAGATACACAACATTCCTCAACACACGCACGGCAGGTGTGAAAAGGTGACTTATCGAGGCCAGCATCCAGCTGCTTTCTCATTCTGGCACCAAACCAGGATAGGAGCTAATGAGTAGAATGAAAACATGTGTGAAGTGACAGCCAATCAAATCTCTCACGACGTATCTCGCTCCCATCTGGACACCGTAGCAGCAGATGCCTCGTGTCTGGGCTGGAGCCAAGCTGCACCGGCATCCTATAGGCTTTCATCTCAGTCAGATTAAAGCGCTCTGTAAACGCCTTTTGACAGCATCCCTATAGCTTCGGCGGTTGAATGCATTTGGACAGCAGAGTGTGGGCTCATGTTGTCTTCATCACAGGCTGTGTGTGTATACATATTTACACATGTTCTTTCATCATAGTTTTGTCCCATAACTAACCCTACTGATTGCAGTGTGCATGTGGGCAACTGGTACAAACAAGCTCTAACGACAACACAACTGAAATGGCAGCACGCTAGTTCAGTGCCCGTTCAGCCATGCTATTCCTGTGGAAAACCTGAGGTCCAATCACATGCTGTCTCTGGTAGCCAATAAGATCCCGCTCTGTCTGCCACTCATTTTCTGTAGCTGGTCACGCTTTTCAGGCATTTTGCAAACCGTCCTTAAATCCAGGACCTTGCAGTCGGAATTGTCGTTTGTGTATTCAAAGTCCAAAGACAGTCTAAAGTAGCCTAGGCTATTCGAAGTGACAGTTTATTACACATAATTGTTTAAGTCGTTTTGAATAGCCACTGCATACCTATGTAGGTCAGCGTGTTGTTGCAATCACTTTATGCAAGCAAACCGCATACAGAGGCAGTCTTTAGTGTTGAGGTCAGACATGATAATCATCCAAATATCTGACTAATTCAGTGCAGCTGAAACAGCCCCTCTACCCTCTCTGCAGCAAAAGCCATTGTGTGCTTCTTTTATCGATATTTAATGATATCTTTTGCATTTCTTATCCAAACAATGTCAAACTTGGCACTGCACTCAATTGTGCCTGTAGCAAGACACCTGCCAAGTTTGAAATTGGTCTAACGAACGTTTCGAGAGATACGCGAATAACAGACACACAGACAGACAGACGTTCCTGTCATTAATAGATCGATGATGCTAGAAAGGTCATGCTTTGATGTCAAGCAGGCACACGTACTGGTGAAAAATCTTATATGTAAACTAATCTATCTGGACGATGCTACACTGTAAATCACTTGGTGAAAAGACGTATGTGGGAACTGACATACATGAATAGCATCTGCTATGTGTGTGTGTGTGTGTGTGTGTGTGTGTGTGTGTGTGTGTGTGAGCACCTCTTTGGCTTTAGTCAGGAGGGTTTGTAGCTGGTAGGTGGGGAGGTATGGGTCTGCGCCCAGGAGCTCCAGGCAGCGGGTGAAGCTGGCGGCGGTCATGGCCGTCAGGCTGTTTATGCTCCAGGCCGACGGACGCGTCACATGCAGGCTCTCACAGCTGGGCACCAGGGCAGCTACAGGACACACACACACACACACACACACACACACACACACACACACACACACACACACACACGCAAGCATGCACATGAGAGACTTGCATGAGACATTAGTCCCTACTGCATTGCACTCATCTGCTCTGCTCACAAATACAGTTTGTCTAAATTAAATAGCATGTTAAATAGCTAAGTCATGTCTGCAGTCCAAATCACCGCAACCACCACTACACTTATGTGTTCTTCATCGGTCAGAAGAGAGACTGTAGAGACAAAGAGATGGCGAGAGAGAGAGGAAGAGAGAGAGAGGAAGAGAGAGAGAGTGTGTGTGTGTGTGTGTGTGGTTTATCTGAGTCCTCACCTGATGCTCTGTTCACTTTGAGGAACCCCAGGAAGAACTGCAGGACAAACTGCTGTTTGTTGAACAGCTCCTGACGCTCCTGCACCTCCATGCTCTGCATACAGAGGGCGCCAAACTCACTCTCCTCCCACTGCTGCTGGCTCATGAACAGCCTCTCAATGCGCTCCTGGGTCATCACCGCCTGCAGAGAGAGGGACGGAGTTTTTCTTTCTTTATTTTAAGAGCATAATGATAATCCAGGATTTGTCTTGCCTGAGGTGCGTTCAGATTCGGCAAACATTGTTGAACGTTTGTGACGAACATGTTTTCTCTGAACAGTGAAATTTAAACGATTTGGTGTCAACATTCCATTGTAACGGTAATTGCATTGTTGTCAAGCTCACATCCAGCATCCCTGTATGTTGGCAGAGAACTACCTCCTCAGACTGTTTCCAAGTATTTGCAAACGTTCGTCAAAGCAGAGTCAGATTACAGAAACTCAAAGCAGGGACAGAAACCTGTTTGAAAACGTTCGCAAACATTCGCCTATGTTTGCGAACGCACCTCAGGTCTCCATCCCATCTCTCATTCAGGCCAAGGTGAAGAATCTTCCGGATCAGGGCGTAGCGTGCCGGATGAGTATCACAGAGCAGTAACTTTAGAACCTAGAAGCCCAGGTCCAGAATATTCATTTCGGTATCCTCACCAACCCAACTACAGGTGTCATATTCTTCCACACACACACACACACTGTGACGCACACACACTCTCACAAGTGATGTCTTTGTGTCTTACCGCGGGTATTAGCTGAAGTGTCTCCTTTTTCAGGAAGAACAGGAACCGTCCCACTTGGATCAGAACCTCCAGGGTCCAGTTCTGCACTGGCCTGAAGAGGCACATATTCAGACAGGAGATTTCATCACCACCCGTGCAAGAGAGCTCAGAGGAGGTTGAGGAGAACCGCTCACACTTATGTATGTACTGAGTTTTGACTTTTTGTAAGGACATTTCTTTTCATCTTTTGCATACTGACATTATTCCCTGAATCCTCATTATGCTTGATATTTTGAAGTAAGTGGCAAAAACTGGTAAACATGGCAATTATGGCATTAAGTTGGCAAGTACAGAAATGTCACTCCTTTCAGACAGCATTCAGCCCACACTAAACAAAATCCAAAACCTGAGAGAATGCAGAGCGGAATAGACTGTGTGGAACCTGTCTTCAAACCCACTGATAGGCTAAAGCATGGGCATCATTTGGTTCCAGAAGGCACTACAGAGGAGCGGGCAGTATTTCCAAGTAGCCTCCCTGCTCCCAAAGGAACTGTTCTCCTACCTACCCTAAGGAGCTGTTCTCTGAATACTCCAAGGAACTGTTCTCCTACCTACCCAAAGGAACTGTTCTTATACTACCCAAAGGTGCTGTTCTCTGAATTATCCAAGGTACTGTTCTCCTACCTACCCAAAAGTGCTGTTCCCCTACCAACCCATAGGAATTGTTCTTCTACCTACCCAAAGTTGTTGTTTTCCTACCTACCCGAAGGTGCTATTCTCGTACCTACCCAAAGAACTGTTCTCCTATCTACTCAAAGGAGCTGTTCTCCCATCTACCCAAATGTTTTGTTCTCCCACCTACCCAAAGGTGTTGTTCTCCTACGTACCCAAAAGTGCGGTTTTCCTACATACCCAAAGGTGCTGTTCTCCTGCAGCATCTGGGCCACCAGTTCCAGTTTGGTTCCCACGTAGCACAGATCCTGCAGCATCTCCAGACTGTTCAGCAAGAACTGACGATTCACCTGCACATCAGCAGTACCTCAATTATACATTTATATTCCGCCATTTAGGAGACAATTGCAAGCCAAATTCAATCTAAGTGACTTGAAATTGAAAATCAGATAAAAAAAAAAAAGTTTCATTACCTGCATGAAAACCTCGTCTGCCACATATGTTGCCATGACGCCCATGCCACGAAACTCCTCCTCTGTGTAAATACCTGTGTACATATTCTACGACAAGGGGAATGAAGAATACTTAAACACACACACACACACCTGCACACAAACACACACACACACACACCTGTACACAAAAACACACACACACACCCTCACACAAACACAGCCTCAAATCATTCAGGTATCTGCTGTCATCGTCATCAGTGTGAGGCATTCTGGATCTACACCAGGTTTGGCTACACACACACACACACACACACACATTCTGGCCAGTCTCTTTGTCATCAGTCATAGGCTACTGACCAGTCTCTGCAGCATTTTGTCGACCAGCAGCAGCTTCTTGGTGGTGGGCAGCAGCATGAAGACCTGCGACTCCTGCAGCACCATCCGCCTTAGAGCCTCCATCATGTCCGGAGGGAACTTTTTAATAGTGCTCACTCTGCTCCACACACACACACACACACACACACACACACACACACACATACACACACACACACACACACACACACACACACACACACACACACACACACACAGATAAACAAGTATGAATCTAACTGCATACTGTACAACTTCTTCAATTCAGGTTATACTATTATTATTATATACTCTTATTTTAACCCTGGCACTGATGATGGTCTAAATGGGACCAAAAACGTTTTGCACTTTGGTAGCACTTTGCACTTTTCATCACTGATTGGATTCAAATTTGCATCGGCAACATTGGTGTGCGAGTTCTTTCTTGACTGAAGGACTGATACTCTATTAGAACTAACGCACCCACCAGGCCTGGAGTCGTGGTGTGATTCCCTGTTTGCCCCATACCAGAACTATCTAGCCTATGGCATGGCCATGGTATTAGAATATACTGTAGACATGTTCAACATAGACTGAAAGTTACCATACTCATATTTCAAGTTTGTCATGCACATGTTCATCATGTATTACATATGCGTATGGGCCAAGGCTGCCCCCATAGACTCACGGAAGAGACAGCGCAATCTGGGCTCCCAGCTCTCCTAACAACTCAGAGAAGAAGTCCAGCTGGTACAGCTCCTCAATGATGCACTTTTTCTACAAGGAACAAAATAAATGTGTTAATGACCAAGCCTACACACACAGCTGTGTATGAAATTAACATGCACAACATGCAGTATACATTTCAATCCACATGCACCAGCATAGGACGCAACAGTTCAGTGTGTGCTATGGGCCAGAAAGGCAAACGGGGTAGCTAACATCATGACTGGGTTTCTCAGAAAGGCAAACGGGGTAGCTAACATCATGACTGGGTTTCTCAGAAAGGCAAACGGGGTAGCTAACATCATGACTGGGTTTTTTCAGAAGGGCAAATGGGGTAGCTAACATCATGATTGGGTTTCTCAGAAGGGCAAACGGGGTAGCTAACATCATGACTGGGTTTCTCAGAAAGGCAAACGGGGTAGCTAACATCATGACTGGGTTTCTCAGAAGGGCAAACGGGGTAGCTAACATCATGACTGGGTTTCTCAGAAGGGCAAACGGGGTAGCTAACATCATGACTGGGTTTCCCAGAAGGGCAAATGGGGTAGCTAACATCATGACAGGGTTTCCATGGCTAACACTGGGGTCCACATCCCAGTGTAACGCACGATACGATACTGCCACAAATTGCGACAGTAGCTTACAGATACTCAATGCAAGGCAAGAAAATGGTTGGTGTAGGTAAGATCATGAGTGTGAATGGGGGCATGTGCACCAGTGAGGTGTGCAGGGGCACAGGCTGCGTCCGCAGGAAGACCAGGACGTCTCTCATGGTGTCCAGCGAGGGGGTGACCTGGAACATTCGCTTCAGCGCCCTACAGCTCACGCCTGGGGCTATGGTACCCAACGCCCTACACACACACACACACACACACACACACACACACACAGGTAAATAAAAACAAACAAGATTCATTAAAGACAGACAGACAGATAGATAGAGAGAGTGTGTGTGTGTGTTTGTTTTAATATAACATAAGGAGACACTCACAGGAGGTCCTGTACAGTCATGGCAGACTTCTGTTTGTGAGCCTCCTCAAACAGAGCGATGGCCTGGGGGGGAGAACACACACATGCTGAGATGTGCTGAGTTGTGCAACGTGCAGGAGGGCTGTAGCTGGGAGGAATCTCAGTGAGCTGAAACATACTACTAATATAGTACACAAGGGGGCAGGCTACCCCACGGCAATGAGCACCTGTTGAGCATGGAGTGTTACTGCATAACAATCAATTCATGTTATGTTCACAAGCAAATCAAGTGAAATATGCCAGGTTTTTCAGAAAGGAAAAAAAAATCTATGAATGGACTGGGGGGGGGGGGGGGGTATGGTGAGGGCATGTCTCTTTTCATTGTACTAGGGTGCAGATAGTTTATTTGTAAACACGCCTTGAGACATTAGACTATAAACATCTCATGCCCTAAGAGGTTTATTTCACTGGGATGAGCAGTCAATACTCTGACTTTCTCACTGTTTCTAGTAATAGAGGCAACATTGTCAAATTTGCTTTGAATCATTCACAGCATCAGGCGACGGTTATTGGCACCAATGTTCTGCGTGTTTTCTGATTCATTTAGCCACATGAACTTACATCATCCTCCAGTTTATGCTCCTTAGAGCACACATGCCATTTCAACCCTAAAAGTCCCTCTAAACTAAACCATTTGTCAAACATATAAATGTTAGGATGGAATTAGGGATTCTGAATGTCTGTTAGCCATTGATAGGAATGCTGAATATAAGGGATACATCCCTTTAAATCCCTTAAATCCCTCTGAACAGAGCTGAATGTGTGAGATTCTCTGTACAGGCTCACAGTAACTTGTTTATTAGGACGGTTACCACTGACTCTGGATTACCTCACCCAGGGTTGGCACTAGACCACACACTTGAAATTACTTTTTTGGACTGTGTGACTTCCCTGGACTGTGTGGGAATGTTTGTGGTGTAGGAATGCTTGTAGTAAAGAGTGGGCAGTTGGTTTACGGACTGTGAAGTTGGCTTCATGTATTGATATTTTAAAATGATTCAGACTTCGAAAAAAAAAAGACCTGACTCAGAACTTCAAGATGATTTAATTTGAAGATGTCTCACTGCTAGCGTAGGGTATGGTATGGCTGGTTCTTGGTCACGGTGGACAGTTTCTTTACATTTTCTTAGACCACTGTAATCTGTTACTCTTCTTAAACAGTCCACATTCTGAAAAAGACCTTACTCAAAATTCAAGGAAAATTGAAGATGAAGGTTTCTCCCTACTGGTGCGTGTGTGTGTGTGTGTGTGTGTGTGTGTGTGTGTGTGTGTGTGTGTGTGTGTGTGTTTGTGGTCACAGGGGACGGTTTGTTTACAGGCTGCTCCTCTCGGAGGTAAATAATTTAGGTATTCCATTAGGCATGTGTCACTCATCTCCATTGTCGGACAGGCTCTGAGTCAGATCATAATAAAAGATAAACTAGCCACCCAAACCCACACACACCAACACACCCTTATTCAAGACTGGCACTTCTTCCGAGATCAAAGATCAGTTGGAAATGGAATTACGCAATAAGGATTCTGAGATTAAAATCTCTGAATTAAAAACATCTAGCAGATTTCCCATTCTAATGAGTGTGCCTCAGTGTCTCCTAGTCAGGCCCAGGGTGGGTAATCGGGAGAATTCCCGGTGGGCCGCTTCACTTTTGGGCCGGTCGAGGAAAAAAATATTGACATTTGTCACGTTAGTCTATCTTCTCTTAAAGTAGGCTATACAGTAGGCCTATACACATTCCGCATTCTGTGCATGACACCGTTGCCTCTGCATGGGTTGTCGCCTACCATGTGAGGGAGTCCTCACCTCCCAAAAAAGAGTTGGTTGGGTCCATATAGCCCGTCTTTTCCAAAAAGTTTTCTCAGATACGGATAGCTGGGCCGGACCAGTAGCCACAAGCGTCAGGAAGAATGGATGGTAGAAAGAGACCAGGAGGGACTGAAACGGTCAGGTAGAATGCTGCTAAATGTGCTAAGCTTCTAGATTACAGACAAAAGTGGCAACTGGTAAAGAGAGATAATGATTATTAGCAATGTCTAATATTCATATAATATTGGACGTTGTAGCGTTGTCAAGCTATTCGCAAGCAACATATTAAATTACTTAAGATATTAGCCCGATTCATAGACTTTGCAGTATGCAAATATTGATAACAAAAACTGAAGCTTGATCAGTGTAGGCCTATGCGGTAAAAATTGTACTTATTTAATGTAAGAAAGAGTAATTATGCTACACGATAAACTTATATGCCTTGTTTGCTCAGACGAGGGTGCAGTAAAGGAGTAGGATAAATCACCAAACAACAAGCCTACCCATGCAAAAAACATGTAGCCTAAACATTAGTTCAATATGCCTCTTTGTGGAAGTGTGGGATAGGCTACATTTCAAAGGCTTTCTTTCTTTCTGTTTTTGTTAACTTGTGAAATAGTGAAATATTTTTGTTAACTTCTCAGTTGAAGTGAATTATTATATAACCTTTACACATTTGTTGAACCATGGTACTAATACAAGCTACAGGATAGATACAGGATAAGAGCTGAAATGTTGCTTCATTTATCCAATTTCCACCACTATAGCAAACGTGGGCCGGTCTTGGGCCTGAAACTCCCGAGCTGAAAAGTGGCCCCACTCCGGCCCTGCTCCTAGTCCTAGTCAAAAGCTCAGGTGCTGGAGCCTGCCAATAGAGCTGGGCTTGGACAATTCATCAATACAAAATGAAGGTAAATATAAAACAATAATTCTGTCAATAATGAGGATAGTTGTGTCTTCTTTGAACTCTGATACCTTCTATGAGGTGTGGCATTTATTGACATTTTGAACCTGTAAACACATACATATCAGGGAGCTGAGAGAGAGAGGAATTATTTAATATTGAAAAAATATCCCAACTAGACAGTCGTGCAGGCATGGACAGACAGACAGACACAGACACAGACAGAGACAGAAATAAAAAGACAAAAAGACAGACAGACAGACAGACAGACAAACACACACACACACACACACAGACAGACAGACAGACAGACACAGACAGACGGAAAGAAACAAAGACAGACAAACAGACAGACAGAGAGACAGACAGAGCGAGCTGCTTACCTGCTGTGTGGTCCAGGGCTGTGTGCGTGAGGCCGCGGTGGGGACGAGGCGGGGGGTGCGTGGGAGCACGCTCAGTAGAGGTGTGCTGGAGAGTAGAGGCTCCAGCTTACCCAGCCAGCCCGTCACCTCAGGAAAGCCCTAACAACAGAGGTCAAAGGTCATCAGCACACAGACATGAACACATGAAAAGAGGCCCTCTGCATTTGTATACAGAACTGTCCTTTAAGGCTTTATACACAGACAGAATACCAGTTGAGATCAGTTGCATTGCTTTTTTAATCAGTTCTCCAATGTTTTCTCAGTTAGCCCTTTGAATGGTAGCTGATAATGGGCAATGTAGATATTGCATTAAAGATCAGCCACAGTCGAGAAGCCTTTTGCAATTATGTAAACTGCTGCTCTGATAAAAAAAAACAATGCAACCGATCTCAGCTGGTATTCTGTGTATAATGGAGTGGAATGGAAATTTCTAAGTGACCCCAAACTTTTGACTGGTAGTGTATAAATATAGACATATCAGGTGCAACCATTTCTGTAAAATCCAGAACAGAATACTTCTATGAAACAGGTGTTTTGATGTACTGAAATACAGATTTCAGTACATCAAAGGTTTTGGAAGCTAATACTGTAGCTAATTTTAACAAAGTTCAAAGCAGGAATCTAAGGCGCACACACACACACACACACACACACACACACACACACACATACATAAAAACAGACACACACACACATACACACACATACACGCGGTCTTGGCATCAGTGACGGCAGCAGAGACATGGTTAAGCACCCAAACTGGGCAGTGGTGGCGTTATGGGTCAGGGACTCAGGGACTCAGGGACTCGGAGATCCTGTTACAGGGCCGGTGCAGAGGTGTGGAGCTCAGCGAGGTGAGCCAAAGGTGTCAGTGTGCCCAGGGCAGCGTGCCACGCGCGCCCACGGCCAGCTGGCATACACTCACAGGCCCAGTGATGCCCATCTGCGGTGCAGAGGAGAGACGGCGTGACCGGACACACCTGAGTGTGCCAAACACATTCCCATTCCCACCTCTGGGCCAGGGGGCTGCAATACACATTCCCTCAGACAGCAACACACACACATACACACACACTCAGAAACACACACACACACACACACACTCAGAAACACACACACACACACACACACAGAAACACACACACATGCAACACACATACACAACACACACAGAAGCACACACACACACAACACACAGAAGCACACACACACACAGAAGCACACACACACACACACAGGCACACATATACACACACACACACATACACACAGCTACAGAGGGCTTGAGGGCAGGGTGACGTAGCTTACCCATAGTTTGGTGGTGATGGCATTGGCCTGTGGGGGTGTGAGGCCAGGCTGGTGGAGGCTGATGTTGGGCAGAGCAGACAGGAGGCTATCTGACGTGATCCCCCAAAGCGTCTCCACCCGAACCCCACTCACCAGGGAGCCCAGGGACGACAGACGCCCTGGCTCCACCAGCTAACTCCCGGAGGACACAAACAAACAAACAAACAAATAAATAAACATCTATGACTTAGCTAGGTTATGTGACAAATAAGAATGAACGGTTGCAATAAACAGACTGTGTGTGTGTGTGTGTGTGTTCAACAACTTCATTGGCCCTAATGAGGTGTTCATCTCATCCCCACAGTAGCCTGACACTGTGTTTATGGAAATAATGACACAGACAAACTCATACATCTCAGCCAGGGCCCTGGGTCATGCATGTATAGACTGGATAGGACACTGTGTGTGTGTGTGTGTGTGTGTGTGTGTTGTCCTTGATCAACCCCATTAGAGGCTGGGCCCATAGCCAGCTGGCTCCATGGTTCCGGACATGTACACACACACACACAAGCTGTGAAAAGAGATACTACTTCCAGGACTTAGCACTTACTCATAAACAGAAATTCAGTCATATAGTCAGACAGACAGACAGACAGACAGACACAGACACAGACACACACAGACTAATCTGGGAAAACAGACACCACTACCAGAAATAAGCACACAAACACACACTCATGTCAGCGCTGGCACACACGCGCACACACACACACACACACACACAAAGCAGCACCATCACTTAAAACCATAACAAGTCTCTTGAGCTACCAAAGAGCAACACAGAGGCACACACAGACTTACGCTAACAGCGGCCGACAGCTTGTCCACAATCACCCCGGCCTGTGAGGAGAGACAAAGGACAACGCTGATACACACACACACTCGTCTAAATGGACACACACACACTCGTCTGAATGGACGACTCTCTTTACTACTGTGCTGAATGGAAAAAAATGAATACTGTACCTCTGAGTACAGACAAGAAGAAACAGACCACAACTCAGAAGGAGAGAAAAACAGAGTAAGACTGAAAGAAAGAAAGAAAGAAAGAAAGAAAGAAAGAAAGAAAGAAAGGAAGGAAGAAAGAAAGAAAGGGAAACATGGAAAATGCACTAAGAGAATAGACAAAGAATGCAAAACAGATGGAGACAGAAGGAGAGAGAGGGGAAGAGAATAATAAAGAGCTCATTGTTATTGTCTGGAGGAAGCATGTGTAGCAACAGATGCAGAGCAGGACCTCAGACTGAAGACCCTGAAGATGATCACTCATGCACATCCAACCTGAGGGTCCTTAAGATCTACCACCACCCCCACTCACACTCACACACACACACACACACACACACGGTTTGGTTTCTTCTTGCCCTCGTTGCTCTAAGCCCAGTCTAGCACCTGTCCCTGCCGCCCAAGTCCAAACCTCTCCCCATTCCTACAGCCTCCCATATGCTAGTGGGCTCTCAGACCTCTGTTTTCCTCTGCAAAGCTCTTCTATACACACTCTTTTGATCCTGTAAGGGAAATTTGGTCTCTGCATTTATCCCAATCCGTGAATTAGTAAAACACACTCAGCACACAGTGAACACACAGTGAGGTGAAGCACACACTAATCCCGACGCAGCGACCTGCCTGCTACAACGGCGCTCGGGGAGCAGTGAGGGGTTAGGTGGCTTGCTCTAGGGCACTTCAGCCGTTCCTACTGGACGGGGTTCGAACCAGCAACCCTCCGGTTACAAGTCCGAAGCGCTAACCAGTAGGCCACGACGCTGCCCCGTGATACCTTCAAAACCAATACAACCTCATACGAGGCTGTTTTCCTCTGCAAAGCTCTTCTGATCCCTTCAAACCCCATACTGTATAACCTCAGCCGAGGCTGTTTTTCCTCAAATAGTTCTGAGAGCTGATGTTTGCTTTTCTAATTCTGATGATTTTCCCTAAACTCTTGAAGATCATCAAAACGGCAACTTCTAAATTTTAGACACATAAGGTAAGACATAAGAAGCATCACAGTTGTTCATAGGAGTTCAGGTGTGTGTGTGTGTGTGTGTGTGTGTGTGTGCTGAGGTGAGATTGTACCTGTGCAGGTGAGAAAGCGACGGATGCGAGGGAGGGTAAGGCAAAGTTGAGCTTTGATTGGCTGAGTTTGGACAGGAAGTCTGTTCCAAGCTGGGGCAGGAAGTGAGAGAGTTCCACCAGGCTTTCTGCACTGAGGGAGGACGGGGAACTCAGGTCAGACGACGCCAGCACCACACTGGACACCTGAGAGAGTGTGTGTTTGTGTGTGTGTGTGTGTGTGTGTGTGTGGGGGGGGGGGGGTAAGTCATACATTCAGTATTATACGTGTACATATAGTATGTATAGTATACATTCAGTATTATACGTGTACATATAGTATGTATAGTATACATTCACATAACAACACTAATGAAGGAAGGAAAAAAAGAAAAATAAATCAATAGCAAGTAAAATGTCTTTTAAAAATGTTTTTGAACCTATTGTTTTTGGGAGTGGTCTATAATATCTCTAGGTTGCCCTGGGATAGCTGGGAGCGTGTAGTTTCTGATATGGCATGGTGAGTGAAGTGTGTGTGTGTGTGTGTGTGTGTGTGTGTGTGTGTGTGTGTGTGTGTGTGTGCCTCACCATGCTGCTGGGTACTCTGTACCCCTGTGCCACACACTCCCTCACACTCTGCTGGATGGCCATGAAGGCCTCGGTGTGGGCATACTGCAGCAGGCCTGTGGGGTTGGCCAGACACGTCACGTTCCCCAACCTATCACACAGGGCAGGCAAATGTGTCTCCAGACTACAGACAAATGCAATCTTTGAGAGAAATTCTGCTTCTTTGTTTGTTTGTTGGATTGTTTAAGACAAACAAAAAATGACTTACATGATCTGTGCAAATGGGCAAATAAGACATATCAGAAATACAGCTTTAAGTCGTGTAATATTGGCCATCATACCTATTTATGAAGCCTTATACCACTGCGTGGTTAAATTTCCCATTGGCATGGGTTCTTTAGAACGTACAATAACGATGCGGTCAATTTGTGCTCATTATACAATGGCATCAAACGTGATTCAACCAATCATAATTAAGGACCGTAACTATCCAGTTTAGAAGTGCAAACATCACACATTTCTTATAACAAATATAACAAGAAACAAATAAATAATGTGATTGAGAGAAGAGTGGCATTTGAGATGGGATGATTAAGAAGGCATTACACGGATGATTAAGTGTATATGCATTACACGGCATTAGAAGCATGGCTTGAGAAACAGCTGGCATAAGTGGCATGATATTGACAAACATACAGTTATTTTTTTATCTAAACACTGCCCTATGCCAGAGGGTCAAACTGAAGGAGAAATGAGAGAGCGTTCCATTTAAGAAGTTCTCTGACCTCCTGAACTGGTCTGCCGTCAGGTTCCGGAATGTTCCTGTCAGAGTCTGAGCCATGAAATACTGCTGAAGACGAGTGAGTGTGTTCTGCAACAACACATCCAGGCCATCCAACAGCTGAAAACACACACACACACAGTTTGAGTGATGGCTGGCAGGTTTCATACCGGTTTCTCACTATCAATTACATATAAGCATGTTATACACTATGCTGAAGCTATCGGTATGAAAGCTATCCCTCTCTAACCTGCCCAACCTCTAAGTCCTAATGGCTATTTGTCCCTTCTCTAACTGCTCTTCGTGTCTGAGTTTATAACTTCACTGAACGGGGCAGCAAACATTAAATATGCTGTTGTTCTGTGGTCTGTAAACTAGCACATTGTAATACATACATTGTTTCAGTTTTTATAGTTACTCACTGTCCAACATGGCCAACATTATTAAACACACACACACACACACACCTTGAATTTCCCCTGGGGATCAATAAAGTATCTATCTATCTATCTATCTATCTACACACACACACACACACACACACACACACACACACACAAACAGTGTGCGTTTGGGCCCAGGTCTGGCCGGTGGTGGCCGGGTCTGGTTTCGGTGCGAGGTGTCTGAGGAAGGCTGTTACCTGAGCAGGTGAGAGGTGCTGGAAGCGATGGAAGGGCAGGTAGGCTATCAGGTTGCCCGTGTCCCTGATGAGGGAGAGGCCACCGGCTGTCAGATTGGCCGAGCTCATGCTGCAGGCAAACCACCTGCCCAGTGCATACCGCCGCTCCGCAGTCAGAGACGGGACCAGGGAGTTTATGGTCGGCAGACTACAGGGAGAGGAGAGGGGAGGAGGAGAGAGGAGAGGAGAGGAGAGGAGAGGAGAGGAGAGAGATGAGAGGAGTGGAGAAGAGAGGTGAGGAGTAGAGGAGAGGAGAGGATGAGAGGAGAGTTGAGGAAACAGCAAAAGAAAAAGATAGAGACAGAATGAAAAGAACACAAGCACCAAAAGAAAGACAGGTACAGATTGAAAGAGAAAGAGAGGTAGAACAAAACATGGCAGCGAAAGAAATGAAGGGATGGGGTGGAGGAAGAGAAGATTAAGACAGGCAAAGAAAAGAGATGGACAGATGAATGAAAGGCAGATAAATAAAGAGAAGGTTGTATAAAAAAGGACAGATTTAAATAGAGGGAGTAAGAAACGAGAGAGGGGAAGGAGGAGAAAGAAGAGAGAATGATAGAAGGGAGGGAGAAAAGGAGGGAGAGCCAGAAAGAGGGAGAAGAAAAGAAGGGGGGAGAAAATGAGACGGTAAAAACAAAGAGAGGGCAGAAAAAGCTTAGTCATGCTTGTGTGACTGACATCCAAGACCCTCCCTCAGTTAAATAATACAACTCAAGAGTCAAGACCTTCCCTCAATTAAATAATACAACTCAAGACCCTCCTTTAATTAAATAATACAAAGCAAGACCCTCCCTCAATTAAATAATACAAGTTGAGTAATATCATTATTGTTATTCTGAGACTGCACCACTCTGTCATTCAACACACAGTCCAATCCAAAACCATCAGCCTTACTCTGACACCACTTTAGATTAGACCCCAACACTTTTTCAGTCAAGATACAATACACTAACTACTATACAAGTCTGTTGTACATCACACGAGGTGAAATGTTATACTACGTTGTATTTTGGATTGTAATCCAAGACCATCCAGTACTTAGATAAAACCAGACATCACTGTACTTAAGTGAAGAGGATGTTTTAGTAAACACATCCAACAGCTCTCCATACAGCTGAATCTGTTTTTGTATAGAGTTCGGGATTGTGTCGTCATATCCCTAAGAATTGTGGGAATTACAGTAAAGGCTACTGTACAGGTAGACATCCAAAGGGGTAGGCATGACTTATGTCAAATAGGCCTCTTTTTTTCACTACTGACAGGTTCAACATGTAACCACAAATGTTGGCCAACATGGAAAGGATCTCTATGTAAAGCAACTTAATAGGAGTATTTGTACGGGCAGTAGTAAGTTACAGCTTCGTAACATCAGTAGGCACTCAATGTTACACAGCCCACAGAACAGAAGCCAATTTACTTCTATCTATTACTATACTATCTTTAATGGTTTTTACTTTATTTAAGCAACACTGTTGCTTTCTTGTACATCTCGTCGTTGTGAAGAAGCTCACATTTGCTCATCACAGTCCGTTTGTTTTCTTACCTCCTCTTTTCGCTAACTATGTTCCCATTAGTAATCGCTGCATCTTCCTTTAGCGTACTGGTAAAATGGCCGCTCCTACACAAACGTGACATAGTCGCCCGAACTCTATAGAGATGAAGTATCTGACAGGTGTGGGAGAGGTGTGTCTTACAGGGATTGCTGTGCAGACACACACACACAGAGTCCAGGCGTGTCTTACATGTAAGGGTTGCTGTGCAGGGCGGGCAGGGCCTGGATGTCTGCGGGGGAGGCCATGGCGATGAGAGGGCTCAGTTCTCTGAAGAGGCTGGCATCCTGGGCCAGGTGTGTGTGGAAAAACACAGACACCATGGTCTGCAGGTACTCTTCCGACAGCTAAAACACACACACCACACACGCACGCATGCACACACACACTTACTTCACTGCTTTTATAGCTCAAATAAACAAGGTCCTGACAATCAGTTATGATTCCTCAAATTTAAATCAATCAAATCAGTATAAGTTAGGACAACACTACATAGGGATAACACATAGCAAAGCTGCCGTGGATAAAATCATCTGCTAAACTAAAGGCACATAGGACAGTGCAGACCTCTGTCCCTAACTTTTGTTATTACCTGGATATTAAAGAAAATTAGACACAGACAAAATAGAAATGTCCATTTCTGAATCCTGCTGCCAAACAAACAAACAAACAAGACAGAAACCAACAGTGGTGGTTAAATCCACTAAAGATAAAAGAAAAAAGTATCTTGGCCGTTGTTTGCTTTGTGAGATTTTAACGATGACCAACTTGGCCTGTGTCACTTGGCTTGTGTCACCTGGCCTGTGTTTAGAAGTGTGGAAAGATCAGGGCTTAATCGGGTAAGAATCCATTCCGGCGTCCAAAGCAATGGGGATTAGTGAGATTCAAACTACATCACTCTACACCATCTCTCATCTCATTCCTGTGTGTGGGGAAGGTATGTGTGTGCGTGAGAGAGAGAGAGAGAGTGAGAGTGTGTGTGTGTGTGTGTGTGTGTGTGTGTGTGTGTGTGTACAGCCGTCTCTCACGTGTAGCGTGGCCCGGTTCCTGCTGAAGTACTCCAGGATTAGCCGGATGGTGGTGGTGTCGACAGCACTGAGGACTGTCTGCAGTTTGTCCAGAGGGATGTGGAAATACTCCTGCAGACCACACAGGGTAAGGGAACTTTACAAATCCAAACTTCATATTACTTCAGTTAATTGTTCATCTACCCAGGAGCTCCACAGCTGATGCTCTGCTGCAGGCCACATCCCTGGTCAAATGCTCTTCCTGTTCTCACTGAGTTACACATTTTTAATATGTCTTTTAATTCTTCTACATTGTGTCTTTAATTTTGTTTTATTATATTATGCACTTTACTTTTTAAACTCGACATGACTGGAATCTCACCTTGATGAGGGAGAAGGTGTCACTGGTCACGACTCTTCCTTGTTGCATCAGGTTCGTCAGCACTTTCTGAGGAAGAAAGAAAGAAAGACAGACAGAAAGAAAAAAGAAAGAAAGAAAAGAAGATAAAGTCCGACTCACAGAGGTAAAGAGGCAACAAGGAAACAGTGTGACAGGCGATATTTAAACCTATTGATCGTCACCACACACACACACACACAGACACATTCACAACAGGCACAAAAGACAGATCAACCTAACAAAGAGGACAACCACAATAAACACGAGGTGTGAATGGCAGTGTGTGAGAACACACACCAAATCAAATGACACTCAGTAAATATTGCATGCGGGGGAAGAGATTTTGAATGTCCAATATCGGTAACAGGGCTGTCACTTGACACGGCCCCAGACCTCATGTCAATTACACAACAATTGTGGTCTTGGTAACGGATACGGTCAGTTAATTACCCCGATATAATGACGTCTGACATTTTGACACGTTAGTCATAAACATTTTCTGTTGATCTCTATCATCCTCATTGTAGTTTTACTACACAGCACACCGAAGCCACACACACACACACACAATTATAAAAGCTCAACCGAAACACAAAATGTCAGGTTAGGTCAAGGACAGAGACCCCATCAATAGTGAGTTGTCTTGGTAATTAGAGCGCATTAAGCATTTCCCTTCTTCATTACATGGTCAATCCCACAACTACAACCATTTGATTGGTAATATATAAAATGTTTCCACATATCACATGTCACAAAATATGAAATGCCCAAAATATCCCATGTGATATACCATTACCTAATGTGCACACTTTAGGTTTCTATTTTGCTTAACACTTCAGTCCAAAATGGATGCAAACACCACATCTCACATCTTGTTTTGTGCACATGCCAAATATATTTAGTTTGCGGACATGTAAGTAAGTAAGTAACGCTGAATATATTTAGTTTGCTTTCATGTAAGTAAGTAACACCGAAAATATTCAAGTTTAAGAAGCTGCAATCAGATTTACACAAGATCAGATTACATAAACCGATTGACAAAATAGTTGGCGATTAATTTAATAGTTAATAATTAATTGTTGCTGCCTTAATCACATGTATGCCCAAAGTATCACGTGAGGAGTAAATACGGTACACCATTATCCAGTGTGCATACTTTATGTTTCTATTTTTAAGCATCACGTGAGGAGTAAATACACCATTATCCAGTGTGCACACTTTATGTTTCTGTTTTTAAGTATCACGTGAGGAGGAAATACACCATTATCTAGTGTGCACACTGTATGATTCTATTTTGCTCATTTACACTTTGGTCCATCGTGTACAGCTTAGCCTGTGGTTGGATATGCGTGCCTCTTTTCACTTTCACTGTATGTAACTTTTATGAAATTGGTATGAACTATCATTTTTAATAACTAACGATTTAATATTTTAAATCTTCCCCTAAACATTCTCAAAAGCGGCTCACCCCGAAACACTGGAGCAGAATCCTCTTGTTGTCGAAGTTGCTCTCCTTCTCCATGTAGCGCTGCACCGACTTCAGCACGCTGAGCCGGATGTTCTCCGTCACCTGGACGCTGGTCATCTGGCTCTCCTCCAGTGCCACCAGCAGCACCACAGACAGGCTGGTGGCCTGGCCCAGCGCCGAGGCCACGCTCTGGGTGAGCAGGCGGTCCACGTGCGGCTGCAGCTCCGCCATGCCGCAACGCACCAGCATCTGCAGAGCCTGCAGCTTGCTGGCCCCCGGGTGGCACATCGCGTCAAAGTCCGTGCTGCACGACCAGTTCAGACGCTGCACCACCTCCCGCACTGGGCAGGGGTGGGTTGGGGAGGGGGGCAGAGTGGGGGAGGGGGAGGAGGGGGTTTTGGTGGTGGTGGTGGTTGCTGTGGTAGTTGCGGTGGTGATGTTGGTGGGGGAGGAGGGGGTGGTTGCTGTGGTAGTTGCGGTGGTGATGTTGGTGGGGGAGGAGGGGTTTTTGGTGGTGGTTGCTGTGGTAGTTGCGGTGGTGGTGTTGGTGGGGGAGGAGGGGGTTTTGGTGGTGGTTGCTGTGGTAGTTGCGGTGGTGGTGGTGGTGGGGGAGGAGGGGGTTTTGGTGGTGGTTGCTGTGGTAGTTGCAGTGGTGATGTTGGTGGGGGAGGAGGGGGTTTTGGTGGTGGTTGCTGTGGTAGTTGCGGTGGTGATGTTGGTGGGGGTGGAGGGGGTTTTGGTGGTGGTTGCTGTGGTAGTTGTGGTGGTGATGTTGGTGGGGGAGGAGGGGGTTTTGGTGGTGGTGGTGGTTGCTGTGGTAGTTGCGGTGGTGATGTTGGTGGGGGAGGAGGGGGTTTTGGTGGTGGTGGTGGTTGCTGTGGTAGTTGCAGTGGTGATGTTGGTGGTGGTGGTGGTGGTGGGGGAGGAGGGGGTTTTGGTGGTGGTGGTGGTTGCTGTGGTAGTTGCAGTGGTGGTGGTGGTGGTGTAATTGGCATAGGTGGCGCACAGGGTGCCCACCCACGCACTGGAACTCTCCTGACTGAGGAGGGAGAGAACGGGTCGGTTTGAGCAGACAGACGCCACGAAGTTGACCTGGTCGTAGTCCCAGCAGAAAGCCAGGAAGAAGGGGTCGGGCAGCACCACCGTCCAGCTGGCGTACTGGCAGTGCCGCGCCGGGTCGACGGCCGCGCTGTGGTTGGCACAATGCTGGAGCAGCCAGGTATTGTCCAGATTGGCTAAGAGGTTCTGCAGGACCACCTGGTCAGCGCAGACGTTCCGCGTGAAGTTCTCCGGGTCCTGGTCGGCGCAGAGAGCCAGGTCGGTCATATCGACAATGATGGCGTGTTTCCAGTCGGAGTAGCGACACGTCTGGGCGACAACGTCGACCCGCTCCTTCACGTCGACGCACACAGACGTGAGCCACTCGTTGAGCGGGTCGAGGGTCAGGTGCTCAAACAGGTCCAGGTTGCAGCAGACGTTCTTCTGGAAACCCAGCGGGTCCATCTGCCAACACAGGCCCACCACAGACGGGTCGATGGGGATGTGGTCCCACTGGGTGTAGTTGCACCACTGCAGGATGTCGATCTGCGGATCTGTGGGCGGCATCGGCGGGGGCGGCATCGGCGGGGGCGCAGTGTCGCAGAAGTCCCTCACCCACCTGTAGACAGCGTCTTTCAGCAGCTCGGCGAGAAAGGTGGCGTTGCCGCACACGCGCAGCCGGAAGACGAGCTCGTCATTCTGAATGCAGACGGAGAGCTTTTCGGCGGTGACCTGGGCCTCGACGTCCCACTGCCCGTACTGGCACGCCTCGGCCACCAGGGACACCAGGTCCACCTCCTCCGGCTGCTGTGTGCAGTTGGGCCTCAGCCAGGTGTTCTCTGGGTTGGAGAAGATCAGATTGAAGAAGTCCAGGCTGAAACCGCACAGCAGGGCCTTGAACTGGTCGTGCTCGAAGGTCCAGCAGAGGGTCACCATGGCCGGCTGGACGCTCTCGGGACCCCAGGTGTCGTAGGCGCAGTGTCGGCTGACCATGAAGTCCCGCGAGTTGTTGAAGCAGTAGCGCCACAGCCAGGTGTTTGTGGCGTCGGCCAGGAGGACGCTAAACACCTGGACGTTGTTGCAGACGCGCGGCACAAACTCCTCCTGGAAGTTCTCGGCGCACAGGGACACCACGCTCGGGTCCACAGCGCCAGATGCGGTCCAGTTCTCGTACACGCACAAGAGCTCTTTGAGACTGCGGTAGGACCGGGCCACGCGCCGGAGTGTGGTGGTGGTGGTGGTGGTGGTGCTGCTGGAGGAGGAGGAGGAGGAGGAAGAGGAGGACTCCTCCTGCGTCCCCAGCGTGTCTTCTGGGCTCAGGGCCTGCTGGCTGCAGGCGGCTTCATCCAGGAAGGGATCCAGCAGGGTGCGGACGATGTGGCAGCTGTTCCTCCACACCTGCCTGACCTGCTGGGGGGAGAGCCAGCTCAGTGCCCTGCAGAGGGATGACAGCGTGGAGGGGGGCGTCTGCGGCAGCTCCGCACACAGCGTAGCGTTCAAGGGGGCCAGCTTGGTGCGCTCACAGCTCAGGAGGGGCTCGGAGGCATTCGCGTTGGCGGGCGCGCTGCGGCTGACCTGCTGTGGGCCCAGCTCGCACTCCGCTCCTGGGTAGCCACACAGCGGGAGCTCAGGGGCAAAGAGCATGTCCAGGAGGGACTCCCCGAAAGACCAGTTCAGATTGTGCATCATACCCCTGAGGAGAACACATTAGGGAACACTTAGTTTACAGTCTCTCAGTTTACACACTATAGTAAACACTTCCATGCTGTAAAAAAATAATAATAATTTTATACATGTTGTATAAACTGTAATACATATTAATTTATAAGACCGCAAATATTCGGCTGTTATACAAATTGCAGGCTGTAGCAAGACAAAAGAAAAATTATTTATGTTTTTAGCTTACCACATCAGGAGCTGTTTTAAATCACCTATGTACAGAGAAGATAAAAGTTACTTAGATACAACTGTCATCTGATTTATACAACAAATGAACACTGGCTATAATGATTATTTCTTAAATTATATATTCTGATAATATAATATGAAAAAAGCACCTTGGTGACACTGCACTCTTTGGTCCAAGGCCGGGATTTCGATACCCAGTTGCAAAGCAATTTTTATAAAATCCATCGGTGTTTGTAGAAACGTCACCATGAAGCCAGAGACATAAGAAACTATAGATGGTATGGTCAGATCAATTAACTTGTTCCATGACGAAATAAAGTTATTAGTTGCATTTAAGGGAATATTGAGCAAAGCAGTGACCAGCATGTCCTCAAATGCATTAATCTGATTGAGTGTAGCGTCTTCGACTTGAAGGTACGATGAAAAAAAGCTGGTACTTGAAATGGATTTCGATAGTGGACACGTTTGACTTCGAGCTGAAGCCACGAACGAGCGCAGTGGTCCCTGTGACGCACTGATTACTATCCGTGTCAATTCGGCCTCAAGGCCGCAGTCTGTTCTCTCAGATAAGATACATACCAGACTACCAGGTAACTCGTTCAGGAATCTTTCTCTCAGAAGAGGTTGCGAGATGGCAAAAATGTTACTTAAGATATCGAAATAGATGCTGTAGCTACTTTGCCCAGGCGCGGAGCGCGCGTCACCGGTCCCGGTGGTTTCGGCTTTGAATAAATCGGAGGGTACTCCTCTTGCAGTGTATTCTTGATCACCATTTCCACCGGATAAATCAAGCATTTCCTTTAGTAAATTTCCTAGAGTCTCTTCAAACTGTTTATCACTTTCTGACCGTGTGTCCACTTTTCTTTTTATGGTGCGTGTTCCTGAGTTTGAGCGGCGCATGTCATCACAGCGCACGACCCCTACAAATGAAAACAAAATCAAATAAATAAACTTTACATCTTAAGTTAAAGAATGTTTATTAAAACTAAATACAGAACGAAACGCTTACCTAAGATGCATAAGGTGACGACTGTCAAATTACTCAGGCGCATCTTGCCAGTTGGAAACCCCCGACACTGCTAAATTCTCGGTGGTTGTCCAGAAGAGTACAACACTTTCAAAATATCCGGATAAGCTGAATTTTTAACACTATGCTTTCCAAACATGCTTTGCAGGAAATGTGTAGTTACTTCAGTAAAAAACAATACTGAATACATAGATACCCTTTACTCCATTCTTTGGAACCTGCTAATAGTGGCTTACCTGCAGAGCCACCAATCAAATGGACTTCTCGTGCCCATTGAAGAGATGGGTGACTGCTCTTACACCAAAAGGTGGACATTTCCACCGCCCTGTCGTATCTATCACGGCTCCCGTGTCCGCTTGACACTCTACCCTGGGAGAAGACCTAATTAAAGGACAACACTAGAAACGAGGTGCGAAGGATTGGCTGTGAACTACAACGAACGGATTTCTACCCTAAGGTGGCCGGGCGACGGAATGAAAATTTAATACTGTGTTGACCGTCGGCACTCCAAACGTTGCTGGTAACTGACACCTGCTTCTAGTCAACCAATGATATTTGAGGAGGTTGAACAAATAGGGCGGAAAAGAGCATATTCTTGCAAGAACTAAAGCGAAGGTCCACATCTGGCAAAGATGATTGAGGCGCTATGTGCTAAGGCAAACACTAGACACGTTTACGCACCTAGATTCGTGTATGGAGACGCAGACGACCATTGGTCCATTTGTGTTATGCAGTGGAGTTATACTTCAATGTGAATAATATTCGTAAACAAACAATCCTCCTGACAAAACCAGTTCATTCTTAATTAGGCCTTTTTATGTGTTCAACATTGTACAGAACATGCACTACTTCCACTGTCAACCCCAGAAAGAATGTAGACCTAGCCTACAGAAACTATGTGCTAAAATGTTCCCAAACTAAATATGACCCACCAAACTCACTAGGCCCTACAAACATTTCAAAAGAACACAGGAAATAAATCAATTCTGAAACCGTTCTTTTTTCTGCAGAAAAAGTGCCAGGATTAAAATTTAATGAAGGACTTTCCCACAAAACAGGCTTATGTTTTTCTACATGCTAAAGATTTGTCCTCTACAACAGTGCCCTAACTAAACGTCCATACACAGACAATACAGTAAGAAAAAAACAAACAAAAAAACACTCCATCTCTTGTAAAGTTAAATCTTCATTAATACATTTAAAAAGTAGATATGACATGCCTTTTGAAATCAAAAATACAAAAAGTTTTCCTTATTTTAAGGATTTTTTTCTTACATGAAGCTGTATGTATTTTCGTACAATATAACTCCATTGTACAATAAAAATGGTAATGCACATAAAATGAACTGGTTGTACATGTTCAAATCCCTCCAACACCACTTTCTTCTATATATTTTTTTTAAGCATCACTCTGCTACTGCTTAGACAATTGTACAAAATAAGCTCTCTTGGTAAGAAAAGTGCCTGGGTTTTAGTAGGGGCGAGTTGCACCCATATCTTCTTCTATTGGGGGGTGGGGGGGGCAATTTAGAATTGGGGGGGGGGGGGATGCTGGCTACAGGGCTTGGCTCTCACACATTTGCATAATCTCGTCATGATCATTATTAGTTGCCCAATGTCCTCGCAGAAGAGGATACTGGGTGGTCAGGGCTGATGGTGGAGCCAGTGTCCTGTGGAGTTTTTGTCTCTCTTTCTCTCCCCCCCACCCCCCACCCCCCACCCCCCACATGGACAACATAGCTTTCCATGTATGGCGCAGTGAAGGTTTTTTTGCAGTCTTTACACATGAAAGAATGGAGGGGAAGCCTGCATTCCAAACCGGGATCCTTGGGACCGAGCTGTCTGTTGATCTTCTGACTCAGTGAGGGCTTTGCTTTGGCCGAGGCAGGAGGTAGATCCAGGGGACCACTCCTGCCGTTGCTCAGCAACGGTGTTCTGGAACCCTGGAATACCCAAACTAGTCGTGGAAGTTCCAGAGACGTCCACCCTCTGCTAGTATGCATTTTTAACCAACTTTACAGATACAAGTTACAAAAAAATAAAAGGAAAATTAAAATATATATAAAAAGTTAATATGACAAGATAAAAACATACATGTAACAAGTTCATCTTTGTCCATGAGGGGACATACATGGTGTAAGGGACAGCTGCCCTAACAACTCTGTCCACTCCCTCAACGCCTGAGCAAATCCTCCCAACAATGTAGGCCAGGGCTCTTGGAGACACAGGAGACGGTGGGCTGTGAGCCGCCAAAGAGGAGGAGGACTAGGAGGAATAGAATGGCACCATGAACATGATTCTACTCAGAACAGGCGGAGGAGACGAGCGTAAGGCCCATCACTACACACACAGGCAAGGCAGTGCGATGACAGAGAGAGAGAGAGAGAGAGAGAGAGAGAGAGAGAGAGAGAGAGAGAGAGAGAGAGAGAGAGAGAGAGAGAGAAAGCTACAACATGAAAACCCCTACAACAGGTCCACATCTGTTTTTCTTTTTCCCCCTCTTTGTACAAAGGACAAAGGTCTGTTTGCCATAAAGTGTCCATGGCCCTGGAGACGGTGAGGGGGTCAGGAGTGGAAACCTCATATAAAGTGGTCTTTTTTTCCCACCTCCTTAACATGTGTGTTTAACCGTTTTCTCTCCCTCAGACCCACAAAGTTGACCAGAGTCGCACATTCAATCAAGAAGATGCTTAGCACAATACTTTCAACTGCATTATTTTTTTTTGTATAAACCAAGGCATTTAACATTAACATGTAAGTCCACAGAATAAGATCCATTAAAAAAAAAAATTAAAAAAAAATAAAAACAGAACTACGAGAGGCAGCTTTTAAACCGCCGTCATGAGTTTTGACCACTCAAGCAAGTCGCTCTTGCGATGTGTTCGGCTACATACAAGGTCCGACGCCCTTTGGAGAGGGACCAGAATACTCCCAACCATTTAACACCAGAGGGCGGCGCTACGAAACGAGGTTACCTGCTTATCCAGGTAACTTCAGGTGTAACCACTGGGGTGTGTGTGTGTGTGTGTGTGTGTGTGTGTGTGTGTGTGATTATATATATAGAGCATATCAAGGTAACTTAAAAACCACTTCACTTTTGAAACCATGGCTACTATCAATCCAGTGTTTTTGGTTTTTTTAGAGATCAGAGATAAGCCGGCCACCTCACTTGGTAGCACACCCCGCGAGTGAGGCTGTGGTGATGGCGAAGGGGAGAGAGGAACAGACTGGGAGAGACAGAACCAGACATGGAGAACGACAGTGAAAGAGAGGAAACCGGATGAGCAAGAGGAGGGAGAGAGAGAGGATGTGGGAGAGAACAGGGAAAGGTGTGCTACATAGGTGTTCAGCGGATTTATACACCTCCTTCTGCTGCAAAACTATGGGGGTGGGCGAGTCAGATCTCCCTTTCATATGCCTACAGCCGGATTACACCGGGTGCACAAGTGAACCGCTCCGTTCGCTGGAGCGCTTTCCGTGCTGTCGTCACGTCTGGTGTAGCCAGTTTCCACTGATTACAGTGGAACACCTCAGCTCCCTGTCCGGTGCCGCCTGCCTGGTAGAGATCGATCACACACTGGGCTTAGTCCAAGGACCACATTCAGGAGGACTAACAACCGTTGAGCCATTTTTACACCATCACCTCTACACATCACTGCCATTATTACTATCGTTACAATTACATCAACAAGATCAGAAAAGATGACTTGGCCAAATGGCCGGGCAATTCATTAATCTCTTTAGTGGAGATTTAAGGGAGGGTTAATATACAAGAAGGAAAAACCTCAGAGGTCGTTCTGTTCACAATTAACTAACAAAATCAATTTTATAAATTTGACTTCATTCGTTTTAAAAAAAAAAAAAATATATATAATAATAATAATATAATAATGGGATGGTTTAAACAAATACAATCTTTAACCCTGTCAACAAATTTGCTACTTCAGAGCCAGACAAGCACAGCTCTCTGTTAATGTTAAGTCTCTCATTCTTTTCTCTTAAAAGAAAGACAGAGTCCTCTTGTGCAACCATCAGCAGACACACTGTAGGCTAACAGATGGAAGGAAAACAACAACGCTAGAATACATGGAGCTTCAACACTGACCAGGACACAAGAATACCAAACATGTAAATGAAACAGTTACAGGAATGCATTATACGATGCTGGGGGAGGGGGGCAGTTTCAATTACTATCAACAGAACCATTACAAGAATAAAGGCTGTTTTCACTTTCTCTCTCTCTCTCTCGCTTTTTCTCACTCACACACATACTACTCACACACCTCACATACTACTCTCTCACACACACACACACACACACACACACACACACACAGGTGTTCCTTTGCGAGTACTGGCCATTCCTGTTGAAAGTGGGGTGTTGCTGGAGAGGCATGGCAGGCCATGCGAGGAGAAGAGCTTGGGAGAGAAGAGGCGGCGTCCACGTTCTTCTCCTCCAGCTCTCCCTCCAGACCTTTACACATTCACTTCATCCAAACCTCTGATGGGGTGAAGGGATTGTGGGAAAATGAGTTTTCCTTCTCTGACTGACTGCATTTATACAGGTCAATGGGAGGAAAGGGGGAGGGGTGTAACCCCATCAATCAATCAATCAAGTCACTAAGTTAACAGCGTGTTGACACAAAATTCTCTTTTTGTTACTTTCAAATGCGTTCTGTTTTAAAAACAAATGAGGGGACTACAAAAGAAAATTAAAAAACAGTAAAATTTCACAGCAACGCAACGCTGTGGTCGGAATCCAGAATCGGTTTGCTTTTTTTTTTTATGTTTGTTTCCTTTGTACAGGTCTGTTGTGTTAGAGTTGTTTGTTTGTTGTGTTTATTACTTCGTGTCCGTCAGAGAGGGTCCGTTAGAGGCAGGGGTTTTAGTCCGGTGGGAGCAGGTCGTGGAGACGGAATCGCTCCCTTACGTGGGGTCGTACATCCTCATTCTGCTCCAAAACACCACGAAGGAGAGAGAGAAACACATGGAGGTTAGGGGTGAGAAGAAGAGAGGGGGATGTAAGGAAGGAAGGAGGAAGGAGAGAGAGAGAGAGAGAGAGGAGAGAGGAGAGGAGAGAGAGAGAGAGAAGAGGAGAGAGAGAGGAGAGAGAGAGAGAGGAGAGAGAGAGAGAGAGAGAGAGAGATGCATGTTTTACTAACAGGGAACTCACAGGATGTGCATATTCAATAAAATACCAAACAGACATAAAATGTGGCTTTTGGGACATTAAAAAACAGGGTAAGCTAATTTTTTGGCTTCTGTGTGTGTAAAGCCACACTTGAGTACACTCACCAGCTCAACTAGTTTCTCCAAGAAAGGGACCAACTTCTGAAGCTCGCAGTCATTTCTGTCCATGAACCAACTCTCGATTGGGATGCCATTAGACAGCTGTTGGGAGTGCAGACACACACAGATTGAGAAACAAGACAAAACACAGTAATGCATGCTTTTGCCTATTTCGAAAGATAGTAAATACAAATACCACACTTGTTTTTATTAACTGGATTAGATGGATTCTAAATAACCATACATAATGTACAGTCAGCTGCTACTGCAGAATAGACCTAACAGGCTGAACCTCCCATAACCTGCAGGCATTTAGTAAGGGTAAATGGATGACACGGTGGTCTGTTAACAGAAATGAATGCACGGTCGAGGTTGTAAAACGGCCCCGAAGGGAAGCAGAGGAAGTGCATTCATTTCTGTTAACAGACCACCTTGGAGTCCATTATCCCGCTTATTCCACTGTCGCCACTTGCGGTGTGTTAATTTCCTGTTATAATTTAAACGTTTTAAATCGCTAAAACTGTCTTGTTTGTAGAAATACTTTTTTCAGACACATATCAACTAATTTCTCTACTTGCAGGATAAACTACCGTTACTAGTTCTAAATGGATGGTTGCTACGGCCAAAGGCCAGTCGTTAGTTCTATCTCTCCCGTTATCAAGCGGGCATATCCCAGGATTCTGATTAACTTTAGCTTTAAAACATCGCTATTTTACTTAGCCTACTGCCATCCAACTAGCTAAAAGCCACCTCCGTCATATGCTAAATGTTGCTATGTTCTGAACGTCTGAATTTTACAGCTTGGATGCAACGTGACAGTTCATTTAAACTGCACAACGAGTTCGGCGAATTAATATACAAGTGTGATACGGACAAAATCCACATCATATGTTAATGGTTGTTCTAAATTACGCAGGACAATAGGAATATCGACCAAGTAGTGGAATAATATCGACTACTGACTGCCTGAAAATCTTCTTATTAGCCACCTCACCATCCACCTAAACACATCAATACAATTACATTTTAGCAGATTAAAGATTAATAGCACAATTAATTTGAAGCAATTTTGGCCATCGAGATGTGTCATAAGGCTAGATGAATCTAAGCTTAGGGCTACTACACAGGATAATGTGTGCAAGTTGCCAAACGAGTAGGACAAGGAGATGTATAGCTTATGGAAACTTTAATCGGCCCCATTTACAATAAACGCCAGGAAAGTTTATAACGCAACACATTAACGCTTTTTGGGTGCACAAAAGGAATGGGCGGGAGGAGAGAGAAGCGATTTGTGGAGCCAAGTTTGAGTCTGCTTGGTCACCTGGTAAGCGAAGGCCTGCGGGGAGTTATCGATGATGATGGTCTTGGACAGGTCCCTCCCAAGGATGTTCAGGTCTTTGATGTAGTTCCCCTGCACGCACACACAGTGCTCCCGAAACAACCTGTGCCTGCCAGGACGAGAGAGAGAGAGAGAGAGAGAGAGAGAGAGATGAATAAATGAAACACACTGGGGAAGGGACAATCTGAATCTACAGCAACAACCAAGAGGGAAAGAGAACTGAGGACTGGGAATGAACAGCAGCGGAATGGCACTGAATTACTTCACTAATTGCGATTCAGTCCTGCTGTCAGGTTCAGCAGAATGGCATTGAATTACTTTATTATTGCGATCCAGTCCTGTCAGGTTCAGCAGATTTTTTTCAAGGTGTTGTTCAGTTAAAATGAGGCAACTGGATTATTACTCTCTCACTGCCAGCTCTACTGCATACACTAAAATAACATAACTGTTTCTGTTCTTTTGGGGAAATGATAAGTAATTTACCTTCAATCATTAATATCAACTCATCACAATGGCACCACGGATCAGTTTATTCTATACATCCTTATACAAATATGTGCACAGGTGGTCCATATGTATTGACTGAGATAGAGGCCTCATTAGAGGATCAATAAAACCACAAAAAAAGAGCTTAGGAGAGGACGAGACAGAGGAGGGAAACATGGAGAAACACAATCAATCAGCACAAATCTTAGGAAGGAGATGAATAATTCACACAGAGCATGGAGCAGGACACCCTGAAAACACATGGACCCGTCATGAGGATCCTACTCTCTCTCACACACACACACACTTATCATTCTCACACTCTGGACTGTAACATCATCCCCTGTAGCAGGAACGTAAAAGGCCAAAGGTGGGGCAGGTTCAGGTTACCCTGAGACTGACTGACACACACGGTCCAGGATCGGGTCAATGCCATCTGAAAAAACCTCGCAGTTTAGTCAGGACTTGCTGAGTGACAAGGCGGCAGCAAGGGGCCTGGGTGGTGGGGAGCGTTTGACCCCCTGTGGAGGTCGGCATCTGGAGGAGAGGAGAGGAGAGGAGAGGAGAGGAGAGCTACTAACCTAACCAGCTGTTTCTTGGGGTCGAGGATGTTGAGCAGCTTGTCTGCGTACACCTTCTTAGAGGCTGTGAAGAGGATGATCTACGGGAGACAGAACGCACATGAATAATTGACACATATGGGATGATACAGGGATAAGATACTTTGGGGCAGCAGTGGCCACAGCTGAAGTGCCCTTGAGCAAGGCACCTAACCCCTCACTGCTCCCCGAGCACCGCTGTTGTAGCAGGCAGCTCACTGCGCAGCGATTAGTGTGTGCTTCACCTCACTGTGTGTTCACTGTGTGCTGTGTGTGTTTCACTAATTCACGGATTGGGTTAAATGCAGAGACCAAATTTCCCCTCACAGGATCAAAAGAGTATAAATACTTATACTTCAGATGCAGGGCTTAGAGGAAAGGAACCTTTCTGTGCCTGAAGGTTTGAGAACGTATCAAAGCTGTTTGCATATAATCATTTTCAAATCTTATACAGCCTGGCCCATGCACAGTGCCTGAGAACGTTAAGCCCCAAGACAATACAATACAAAAATGTGCAACACATACAAAACAAAATCAGTCAAACAAAAAAATGAAACAAACGAAACAAACAAGCAAGCAAAGGGCGTTGTGGAGTGAGTAAAGGCAGTGAGAGGAAACCTCACCTCATAAATCTGTGACATCCTCTCCAGGAACTCCCGAAAGAACGGCCTCAACCGCACATACACCTGTGATCAGACAACACAAAACACACACACACACACACACACCTCAACGTCTCCTCAACAGCACCGTCCACTCTTTCTCCTCCAGATTCCACATTCCTAGAACTCTAGCCCTGTACACCCTGAGGACACGTTCACACCACAGAGAACTCACATTTATTCTCCGAAGCAGATCCGCTTTGTAATTTCTGCACAGATGTCACCAGGAGGGACTTCCAAGAATAGCCACTGTTATCGGCTACAGTCCTTATCAGGCAATCTAAATGCTTAGCCGCATCAATCTCAATAGTCTGAACTATGATGACCATTGATGAATTACCAATGGGAGTAACTGAGATGAGCTCAAGGTCATCCAGAGGGATGGGATGGGGAGTTCATGCAGTGCCATCACCCTCTAGTGGCCACAAGAGGAATGTGTGCCCAGCCTGAGCGAGAAGTTTACATTGTGTGCGTGTGTGTGTGTGTGTGTGTGTGTGTGTGTGTGTGTGTGTGTGTGTGTGTACCTGGTATATAACGTCTTGGAAGAGGACAGGGAAGGTAAGTGCTGCGTCTTCCAGCTCGTTTAGGCTACAATGTACTAGCGTCTCATCCTGCAGAGAAAACAAGGGGCAAAAACACAGTATGTTACACACACACACCTCCATGTTATATCTAGGAACAGGCATACTTGAATGAATGCCTGTTTGCTAAGCTCTGACAGAATACACATGTATTTTACACTCCCACCCACCACATAACTACACCGTACGTCACATCTACACACACACACACCGTAATAAATCTGTCTGCCAGGACATCACTGCTTAAATTTAGCCCCATGTCATAATTCTGGGTATCTCTGGCACAGAGTCAACTAGGCAAAAAGTGAAGGAACGTCATTATTACGAGGAAAGGAAGTACTCAAAGGGGAGACATCGTAAATTACTTCTACAACAGCTATTTATACAAGGACGGATCAAAGACTGTTGTGAAAAATCTAAATTCCGCAGGGGCTGAGGACAGTGACTGAGCTACTTTCCCCATTCATAAAGTTGAGCATAACACAGCCTTACACTTACTGGCTGTGGGAGGAGGTCCAAAACAACAGAATTAGCCAAACAGGGAAGGAAGGAAGGAGCAGAGTGAGAGAAAGGGAAGATTACAGCTTCAAGGAGACAGCACAGCACTACACGGCCCCAGAGTGTTGTACAGGCCGCGGACAAATCAACCCAACCAGGCCCAACCCAACTCAACCAGACCCAACCACCCAGAATCAACCCAACCAGGCCCAACCCAACTCAACCAGACCCAACCCAACCCAACCCAACCCAACCAGGCCCAACCCAACCACCCAGAACCAATCCAACCAGTCCCAGCCCAGCCCAGGTGAAGGCCCCGGTTCCCTCACCAAGTCGAGCACCAGGGAGAACTCGGGAGTGCTGCGGGTCTTGAGAGGCAGAGCCGGCTTACGCGTCAGTTGCTCCTCAGTCAGAGGGGGCACATGCTTAATGAAGAAATACCTACAGAGGACACACGCACACACAGGTGTGATACACACACACACAGGTGATGCATGCTGTAGACATACACATAAAGACAAGCACGGGATGCCTGTTCACACACCAAATACATACAGACAAAGGTGCACTCCTACATACACTGGACTATAAGGACAGATATAAATCAGCATGATCAACTTGTTATCTACTGTTATTCTCCAATTCTTATGATTTACTCAAGCAGTGTGAATGAATAAAGTGTGTGTGTGTGTGTGTTTGCATGTACGCGCATCAGGCTTGCTGTGTACTCACGGGTCAAAGACCTCCCAGTCCTCCTCATAGGAAGCCTCTGGTGGGACGGTGGCAGGGACCTCCACGTAGGCCACCTCCGGGACTGTGTCTGGGGCTGAAGGGGGGGGGGGAGAGAGTGAGAGGGAGGGAGAGGAAGAGTCAAAAAAGGAGGAAAGGAGGAAAAAAGAAAGATGGAAGAGAAAAGAAAATATGTGGAAGAGGAGATTGAGATTAGCGTCTGAATAGGGTGATAGACGATGTATTAAGACCCAGCATGCTCAGTCTGTGCCATAGATCATCATGGTCTGAGTAGCTCCTTGTCAGCGGCAAGGATGTGCATTTGTCAAACTAGCAGCCTGAGTATTGGACAGTGAAAAAGTAGAGATCCAACACATTCATTCAAAACAGTGGAGAGTTAGCTTGCTAGCTTGCTTTCGTTAGATAGTTGGCTCACAACATTTCACGTGTTTTGGAATTACAATAACGGCTTTTTTTTAAGAATGTACACGGTCTTTCTAGCTTGTTAACACAAAATCCAAGCATAAGAAAAGGCAAACAAGTGTTGTTTATCTGCAAATACGGCTGCTTTGGACCACCTACTGAACTCCGGGTGCCATCTAACTTCCAGTGAAGTGATGTAGCTATGTTCACCAGCTCCCTACACACTGTGCAGTTCACTTTAAACACCGTCGCTCCCTACTGAATGGAAGATCACTTAACATGGCTGAACACTCTGACACTTTGTAGTCCACTACGAGGCGATCGGAATGCACCCATGGACTCTCAAAAGCCACAATTGCTACCCAAGGACTGAAATTGCCCTACTGTGGGGCTTCTCACCTGTGAGGGGGGGCAAGTCCGTGTCTACGGCGATTTCGGCCTCCTCTGGGGGCTCGTCTGCGGGGGGTGGGGGCCGGAGGGGGGGTGGATGCAGGGCGGCGGGGGCGGGCGCCGGGGCGGGAGGGTAGAGGGGCGCTCGGACGACCTCTTCGGAGGTAGCGGTGCTGGTGGGGGTCTCCTCGCCCTGCTCCATGTCCAGGGCCTTCACGATCTCCTCCGCTTCCACCGCCTGGTCTGGGGAGTCAGAGCCAGACGTGCCTGAGAGAGGAGAGGAGAGGGGGGAGGAGGATAGAGAGGAGAGGAGAGGGGGGAGAATGAGAGAGAGGAGAGGAGAGGGGGGAGAATGAGAGAGAGGAGAGGAGAGGGGGGAGGATGAGGGAGAGGAGAGGGGGGGGGAGGAGAGAGAGGAGAGGAGAGGAGAGGGAAGGAGGAGAGGGAGGATGGGAGAATAGAAGGAGGAGGCGGCGGAGGGAAAGAACAGTGAGAGGGGGTAAACACAGGTACACAGAATAATTGTACATTATCGAAGTAGCTACGGTTCATTTTTGGTTGTTGCCCGTCACTGAAATAGCAGTGTTTCCCATACATTGACTAATCTGTGGCGGGGCGCCACGAAATAAAAATCGGCCGCCGCACACAGCCTTTCCTTGCCCTGCCCCGCTCTCTCTCGTAGCCCGCTGCCACTCCTCTGCATGTGCATTTAACAAAATATTCACGATTGTTGAAGGATTGTTGTTGCCACAAAGAAGCATTGCATAGAAGACGTCTGGCTAAATTGCTATTAAATGCGCTTAGCATCGTGACCATGCTGCGCAAATTTGTTAAAAAACTGCTGCATTGAAGTGAACTCTGCTAAGGTCTTATCACAACATAGTAGGCTACATTGAAGAGACTAAACTAAGTTAAGTTATGCAATCAAGCAGTATCTCAAAGCTAACGTTAGTAACGTAAGAATACTGTTTGGATGTCGAATTTAGCATAGCCTACTTACAGCTGCTTGTCAATTTCGTTGAAGGGCTCATTTTATTGACTCTGACACTGAATGTTTGCAAAATCCCGATGTAAATGGAAAAGTGTTTTCCAAAATTCAAAAGTGCTTGTCCCAAGGAGAAGTAAGTGAACCTTTATTTTAACTATGTAGAAAACGTTATAAATTGCATCCACACATCAGCAGCCTTTCAACTGTGTTACAATTGCAAGGGTTCCCTCAAACGTCTTAAAATGACAGGCACTCAATTAGACCTATACACTACCAAGACGATCTTAATAACAGATGTCCAAGTCAGCTACCGCCACAAATTAACCAATTCTGTGGGTATGAGGTGATGCTCCAGCTCTTTCACGCTCTCTCTCTCTCTTTCTCACTCCCCCCCTCTCTGGGTGGTGGGACTCACCGTTCTTGTTTGCTGGTGAGAAGTAGTTGAAGACAGGGGAGAAGATGGTGTCCAGGAGGGTGGTGCGGGGCGGACTGGTGACCGTGTCGCCCGCCTCCTCCAGTTTCCCATTCGGCTTAGAGCCTTTACTCGTGTCATGGTTTGTTGCTTCTGAAAGTACACACACACACACACACACACACAATTTGTACATGCACACACTTTTCACCATCACTTAGCAAAGTTAGAGCAGGAGTACATTTATGAACACAGCATTTCCCTCAGGACCCATAAAGCATCATTCATTCATTGTCTTTTGACGGAGGATGTCTACGCCTTCCCTCGTCGATGCCTTCCCTCCGTCAGTCTTCTTGACACACTCAACAATCCAGCCCATAATATTTTACGGTATAACGCTGACGCTGCGCATCTGCTCGGCCGTGAAAGGAAGCCCTTTTGGCACTAGGCTGCCATTGACGTCAGAATAAAGCGAGTTAGCGGCCGTAAACGGCGAGACGCACACTGGACTCTTTATGCTACCCAGCATCCCTCTCTGGCCACTGGCACGTGTCCAAGCGACCGCTGGACCACGAGAAACGCATCACACTTCAGCATTACACCTCGTCGTCTCGCCTCGGCTGAGCAGTGCTCTGCAGCTCTCCACCCCTGCACCCAGCCCCGAGAGAGAGACGAGAGGGAGTTCAGCAGCTGTGGTTGCTCCAGATCCGTTTATTCAATCACAGATAAATGGAGTTTAACAGTCCTCAGGCTTCCTTCAGGGAGAAGTCCGTCACTAACAGAGCCACGCAAAAAGACTCTAGAGATCTTAGACTTTTAAGATGGATGGAACTTTAATTTTATCCCAACAGTTTCAAGTAGCGTAGTGGTTAAGGAGATAGGCTAGCATGCATTAACATGAAACATTGTGGGTTCAATTCCCAACTTTGTGCCCTTGAGCAAGGCACTGAACCCCTAGTTGCTCAGGGGAGAATGGCCCTAAAAGAGTCGAATTGGATGTGTGGATGTGTGTGTGTGTGTGTGCGTGCGTGTGTAGTCTCAGACTCACCTCCGTTGACAGAGCCTCTCCTACGCACCCTGGTGATGCTCTTCTTTGGCAGGTTGCCCGTCTGCGGCGTGGACGTGATGAGGTCACAGCTCAGGCGACTTCTCTTGGCCGGGTTCTCATGCTCGACCTGCAGAACAAAATCCCATAATAGAACCTTAGAGCTCTTGGAACATAGCTTAGTGCTAGTGCTCGTAGAACATCTCATCTGCAAGGAGGATGGTAGAGAAAGTGCCATCCATAAGCACTGCATTGACAATGGCGACAATCTAGATGTTTTATCTGTAGTGTAACAAAGTGCCTTTCACATCAAGAACGATAACTACAATGATAACAACAAAAAGTATCACACTAGCTAATATGAATGATAATGTCCACACAAACTATAACAATGACATGAACGATTTCGTTGGGGACACTTTCAGTTATTATAGTTAACATTCTTGGTGTCAACGGCCCTTAACTCATTGAGTGCAAAAACGTAATATTAAGTTTTTCCTTCCCATGCGTTGAGTGCCAAAAACGTAATAAAACGTAATATTACGTTTTTAGCTTTTTTTACGAATTACGAAACTAGACACTCTAACACACCTTATATGTGATTTTGGGAACTCTGTGATGAATGGAAATGAAATATATGACGATCGAAAACTCATGAAAACGCACAATCAGGACATTTTATCTGAACATTTTATCATAACTCGGTTGCTGCTTTGGGTCGAATCAGTGACGCATGCACGTCAGCTCAAAACCAGGCCATTTGTGTGGGTCTATCACTAGGTGGCAGTCTCGCCAGGTCACTTCCCGGAAACTTTACAGGCAACACTTCATATTTCATGAAAGACGTTATATCTCCATTTCTAGAAAAAAAAAAAACAGCGATTTTGAAAACTAGCCACTGAAAACTAGCCACTGTTTAGCTTGGGATTTCTCAGGAACAGAGGCATGTAGAAATACACGGTTTGCACCCACTGAGAGCTTAAAGTCTAACCTTTCAAACGAGCCATTGTATGTGTTCAAAGCTATAACAGAATATGCTGTGGCTGTACAAAAATCATCAACAATGGTCTAGATTGCTGGCACTCTAGGACAAAGCTTCCGAAAACAGCTTGGCATTCAATGAGTTAAAAGTATCCATATCAAGTGTGTGAGTAGAACTGGAAGCGTTTTCCCCAAGGTCATATAGAGGGCATACACATACTCCATGTCCCCTTGTATTGACAATTATAGTCAATATATAGTTTAATATTAGCCTGGGTGTTCCCATGCTGCCTTGCGCGCGATTTGATTCACGCTGCTAAGGCAGCCTGGAGACCATGGAGCAAATTTTCGCCTGAGATAGGGAACCAATCACAGAACAGCGGGGAAAGCAAGACGATGATGAGCTATGCACAGACACATTTGATAGACATCCGTGGCACCCAATAAACGGATCTGGGCATTTTTTTCAAATACGAGAAAATGAACGTTTGGTTCCCAGACCACGTCTCATTGAGAAGTGGTGGCGTTAGCCAGGCTAGTTTAATATTATGCATTTCCACATTCACTTCTTCCAGTGAACTGCATTCACATTATGTCTTTGAATGGCTGCTTTACACCAGCAAGATGGGTAATAAAAGAGACTAAATGAGCCTTCCTGACTCCATGAGTGAGTCAAATAGAATGAATCTACGGAGGGATAAATATTGAATTCAGACTTATAAAATAATACAGCTCTGCCCCACAAGTATTCCTCTGTTACCATCACATTTGAGACTGACTCTGTACTAGGGATGCAGCAATTCATTGATTGGTCGTAATCTATTAAATTAACCTACAACTATTTTAGTAATCGGTTCATCGGCTTGCGTCTTTTTTTTTTTTTTTATATAAAGAAAATACCACAAAATTCTCTGATTGCATTTTCTACAACTTACATGTCCAACTTTACGTAGTCCTCTATGACTTAACAAAAATGTCTTTGCCGTGTGGACAACATAAGGCATTTGAGGAAATAATCTTGGGCTTTGGGAAACACTGACCAGCATTGTTGTCATCATTTTCTGTCATTTTATCGATTAAACAACTAATTGAGAAAATAAAATCGATAGATTAATTAACTATAACAATAAATAATGATAATAATAAATAAAAAATAATAAATAAAAAATAAAAAAATGTTAGCACAGCAGCCCAATCCTGTTGTACAGTGCCAGCAACGCCTGGAGATGTTGTCAATATGAACTCTTAAGCTGCTATTACTGTTTCCACCACTACTACTGCAACAACTGCATTAGTGTCCATTTACAGAGGATTTAAGATCTCCGGTGTGTGTGTGTGTATGTTAGGAAGAGGGAGAGAGAGCAGGCTGGGTTGTGTGCCAGCCTGATATGAGACGGTGCGGCTGAAGCTACTCGCTGGAATGCGTCCATGCAATCAGGCCGAGCGACGCAAGAACAAAGGCGGCCTTCTGCTGTAAACTTTCCCTTAATGCCGTGTTGTCACCAAGTTGATTAAAACCATGCTGCTCTGCTCCTCGCTACGCTGGACCGTGCTGGACTACGCTGTTTGCAAGGCTCTACCGGGGCACAGATGGGCCTCCTTAAAGGTGCAGTCCGCCATCCCAAATCCAGTACACTTTCTTCTGAGCCAAATCCTGCAGATCACTAATCTCTAAACTCTAGCTGTCCATAGTGGTTTGCACGTTCAAGCTCATGTTCTTACACGGTTCTCCTGACATTGCAACCGGAATGCAAAGAGGCTTGGACTGAACCATACACTATTCCAGCTCATCAACACTGCTTGAGGAGCACAGAAGGCAGGGATTATCAACTACATTCAAAATCACACGCAACACCTTTAATTGTCTTGCCTCTGGCATATAGACCCTTTCAAGGGAGTTCCATTATCAGCATCATAGTTGGCCCCACAAGGCTTCCGTTTTAACATTCCATATGTTATCTTAATGCAGAGGAAGTAGATTGGGAACCAAATAGAATGTTCAAGCATTGTTTTTGTTTTTATTGTTGAAAGGGTCTATAGCTATGGCAAAACTGGACATCTTACTATGAGACACGTCACCTCCGAGGCTCGGGCATTATTCAACTCTGTTTACCAAACAGAAAATCAACCTCAGCTATTCCACAGCTTCAAAGTCCACAGGCAGCTGGCTGCATGCTTGCTCAGGCCTTTGCTACCTAGTGCCATTATGCAGACGAGCGCTCTAGAACCCGCAGCTAAAATTAGAATGCCGCCAACCTTCTCAGACAAGTGGCTGCATTCCGCCGCTCAGTTCTGGGGGTGGAACACGACACCAGCTCCTGACAAACTCTGAATTTACATCTTAAATCTGGAGGTGCAAGCTAAATTAAGGACTGACCAGAGTCTGGGGAGTGGGCAGTGTGTAAGTCTGTCTGTTCTAGAACACTAGACCGTATAGATTTGGATGAGGTTTTGCTAAATTTCTTCACCAATGAGGTTAATACACAGGGCAAGTTAATATGGTATTAATGTGGTTTTGTTTTTTTGACTTGCATAAAAACACTGTTCTGCGGTTTATACACAATGCGGCTAATACACAGGAAATGTTAAATACATAGTATCGATATATTCAACAATATATAAACTTGTCACGCAGGACACCACTGAGTAATGATCCATACTGAAGCCGACACAGACCGAAGACAATATTCGGTTAAAATCAGCTACATAGGGAAGTAGTGTCCAGTGGGGAAAAGGATAAAGCGGGAATAAACTGAATACATCTACGGCGGTCATATATAAAAAAAATATATAATTTGAATATAAGACTTACAGAGAAAACGTTACGCCTCACAAGGTGATGTAACATTACTGGGACAGCCAAGGCTTGCCAATTGAACATTACGTTCCATGAAATGTTTGTTTTACCCCACCCCCGTTCAAATAAATGATCAAATTTCAAAGACAATGAGTGCCCTACCCTTGATGATAATGGAGGTGGTCTAGGGATTTGGGATCAAGGTTACAAAAACATTACTATTTACGAAGTCACGCCAGAGGGGAACATGGAGAAAGAAAGCCACTGGTTAGATGCTCTTGACCTGTAGATGGCTCAACTGGTGGGGCAAGGCGCAAGATGCCGATGACAATGTCTGTATCTGGACTGTAGGTCTCTTTAGATAAAAACATCTGCCACCTAATAGATGGAAACTGGATGTGTGTGTGAATGGTTCTATATGTGTGCATGTATGTGCACAAGCGTGCGCGCATGTGTGTGTGCGCCTCCATACCTTGACAGCGTTGTCTGTGTGTGTGTGTGTGTGTTTGTGTGTGTATGCAGGGTATATGCAGGAATCATAGAGTTGAATTTACTACTTTTTTCTACCTTTTTTACCATCTCCACAATATTTTTTACTACCAACATGACATCAAGCAGAAGCCCTTTTTTTGGGGGGGTATGCAAAGCGCTACTTAGCCTACTACTTGCTATAAGGTATAAATCAATATTAGGTACACTAACAATTTCTAATTGTGATCATTAAGTATTGTCATTGTCAACAACAATGCTTTTTTTGTAGTGTCAAGTTGAGTTTCAGTTGTCCTTAGCCCTAATAAGGTGAATAATAACCTTAACCTTGGCACTTCTTAAAAACAAATGACCCCCCCCCCCCCGTCCCACAAAAAAAAAAATACCTCCAGTCTAAGGATAGGCCTAGAAATCTATTTATATGGATATATAAAACCATTATTATTGGTATGGTATTGTTGTTGCACATTTGACACTAAAGCAGTCTGTGAAAACATGCACATCAGTGGACTGCTTTACTAACGCAAAATTGAAAACTATGATTTTATTGCATTACGCAGTGGTTGCACGATGCTTGCATGATAAATACTTCCCAAAACAACAATAATTATAAGGATGACATTTAGGAGTGTAAATCAAGTTTACACAATTCGATACAATATCAATTATTTAAGCCAACAATTTTATTCTTTTCAATACTTCAAAATGTGTAGCAATTCGATTTGATGCGTTGCTGGGGTCTGTTGTCGATAGGAAATGATAGATTTTGGTTAATTTTCATGGATTCAAATGCCAATACTATAGGCTAAATTATAGGCCAAATAATGAACAATGTGGAATCAGGTAGATTACAGAGTTTGTTCTCTTCCCCCCCCCCCCCCCTAACACCACCTGTCACTAGCTAGATGCTTTCAAATTTAACATGGTTTAAACTCGTATGTTGCAGTATACGTTTTCTGTCACTGCAATAAAACTAACCTATTTGGAATATTTTGTAGGCCTGCTGTTCCTATTATGGGAGCAATTTAACTGACTGATCAAGTTTTTATAGATTATTGAATGCTTTAAATGTGAATGCCATAAACTTAATTCACCAGTAACTAGATTATTGGTTCTTCACGCAGTTGTTATCTAAATGCAGTGTTTTGTAGGCTATTCAAAGCATTTCACTCAGTTGTGGTGTAGGCCTATGTCTTGAGTGATCGCTGTCCCTTTAAATGTCTGGGACTTTAAATTACGTTTTAACTCCATGCTGTTTTTGTTGATCGACAATAAATGACACACGCACTTGCGTGGTTAAAAGTGAATTGTTTTCACTCGTTTTTTTGCAATTCCCACGTAACATTAGATACTACAGTAGGTCTAGATTACATTTTAAAAAATGTTGTCGATTACTATGTCAGTGACTAGTTTGAACTTTGTTACTGATAGGCTAGGTGGAATAATTTCATTATTGTACGGTTCTGGATGATGACAGTCAGATGGCAGCGCCACTGACAGCCGAACGAAAGCTTACACACTAGTCAAGTCCACAGTTGTTAAAACTTCCAGCTTAAGTAGCCTAGTGCGAACTGAGAGAGTTGCCTCCTAACGGAGTGAGTGTAGCCTATATTTTCTTAGCTGCTATCAGAGTGATAGGCTAGCCTACATCTACCGCTCCTTTGCTACAAATATTATCAGATGAGTGACAGAAGCACTGGGCATTTGACCAGCAGGCCCATGTGATAAACACGCTGCTCTGGTTCCTCTGGTAGCCTGCGGTAGGGCCTAGATGACGTGAAAAAAAAACGAGTCGCCAAAAAGCATCCCTGCATCCCCCGCCCGAAAAAACTCTTCGGATCTGTACGATTCATAGAAGTCGCCCAAAGGAACGTGAAGGAGGCACCGAAAAGCGCGTTGTTTGATTCCTGTAATATCAACTGAGGCGAAAATGTTGTTGGCGTCGCTGATAGGCTGTCAACCACGGAACTCTACACAGTTTACTTTTACGTCATTGCTATCAACTCCGACTGACTCAGGACTGTTAGCACGTATATATTTTTTTATTAGGTAAGATGAAGTTAAAACATGACACAAATATTAAGCAAAAAATGTAAACTCATTATATATTGAGGTGGTGATGAAAAATTTACTACCAAGTCAAATTGCATTTATTACCTTTTACTACCTTTCAAGGGTCTTAATTTTGGTAGATTCTATTTACTACCTTCGCGCGGACACCCTGGTATGTGTGTGTCTGTACCTTGACAGCGTTGCCTCTGATGATCTTCTTGATGGTGGAGAGCAGACCCTTGCCCCTGGCAGGACACTCATCCACCTCGGAGTGCTTCCGCTTCTGCCGTGATGGGCGGGTGGGACTTGTCTGCTGAGAAGCCTTGCGCATTCTCAGCCTCATGATGTTAACAGTCACATGTAAGACTGAGAGAGAGAGAGAGAGAGAGAGAGAGATGTGGAGGGAATTAGAAAAAGAAGAGAGCAACAGATTAGGGCTGTCACTTTTGTGAAAAAATCCTGTTCGATTTTTGAGACATAAGTGTTCATTGAATCGATTGTAAAATCGATTTTTCATGTCTAAAGACATTTCCATTTTCAACGCCAAATATAGGTCAAACCACAAACTACTAACAGGCATTAGGACGAATGTAAAGAGGGCGCTTGTAGACGCAAGCCAGCAATATTTCTGATGATTTATTGGCGTGAAGTTTCGTGCACAATGACAAACAGGAGTGCAACATTCTTGAAAAACAATTAGCCGAGTGGACTGCCATTACATCAGTGACAAACATGACTGCAGGCTTCAACGTAGCTGTGTCTGTTTACGATTAGAATGTCAAACAAATTTCGCCTACGTAGAACTCGATTGCACAGTTTGCATAGCCTACCGCTTTGTTCTTTTCCATAGTTTAATATACCAAAAATCCAAAGTACTTCCACATCGAACTCCTCAAGTTATTAGGGCCCCATCACTAGTTACATCTATCCTTTTTATTTTTTTAATTCGTTTAAAATTAATAGTGTACATATTTGGTTAAAATCGATTCCCTATTTTAGTTTTCGAAACTTGTGTTGTTTGGTCCAATCGATTGTGCAATTGATTTTCGAACGTAAAGTGACAGCCCTACAACAGATGTCATTACAGTATTATTACAATCCTACTCCACACTTTTTGCAGTATTTGCAACACTGATTCCTCAGCCGATGAATGTTGATACTACTATGTCTGCTCCTTGTAATAATTGTACACGTGTTGCTGCTCAATACAGCTAGTTAAGCTTAGGTAGCTCTGTGAACAGGTGAACTTTGTCATGTCTATGTTAATTGTTGTCACTGTGTACTTTGTCATTTAAATAAAAATAAAAAATTTTAAAAAATCCTACTCCACACCAGTCCTACTACTCCGCAATAGTCCTACTACACACTATTCTTATTCCAGTATCACTTCAAAAGTCCACATATACAAGCCTCAAACAAGGACAGAACACAAATTAACAACACATACGATTGTTATCAAATCTGTGAAAGACAGGGTTAGCCACTCAGCTAGCATAAAGGGAGATTATCCTTTCTGCCCAGTACCTAGACACACACTTTTTCCAACTTTATTTGAAACCATAATTTTTATCTAATATAGTATTCATATTCTGTAAGTCACTTTGGATAAAAGCGTCTGCCAAATACCATAACAATAACACACACAAACGACACTCTTGGCAACCTGCACTATTAGCAGTGCATCAGTGAGGGCTGGTGGTGATGGAGCTGCGTGTGTGTGTGTGTATGAGTGAGTTATGGTTATGGTATTTGGCAGACGCGGGTCCCTCGTGTTTTAAGATTTAGCCAGGACCAAGGCTAACCTCTACTTGCAGTCCAGACACCACTTCCATTATAAATCTGCAAGTCCTTAGTCACATGTAAACAATGTCTTCACATTTTATTTTTAACTTCTGAACATCTTGAGCTGCCATACTACAAAGCAGTTAAATGTTTTCACAAGAACTTGTGCATTCTACTCTTTGAAGATGCATATTTTTTTAACCGTGAAATGCCACTGTTCCATTCACAAAATGCACAGTTGGGGCAAGTAACAAACATCAGGGTCCGTTTTCACGAAGCATTTTATCTTACTGCTAGGAGTACTCCTAAATCGCAGTAAATTTTTAGCTAGGAGTTTTCATTTAAAATCTATTTAAAAAGCCACTCAAACCTACTCTTAGTAAGGAAAAATGACAACTCCTAAGATAACAGCTCCGTTGCTATGGTTGACGTCATTACTCATGCACGAGCTTGATTGAAGTGACCACCTTTTTATTGTCTGATGATGGTGAGAATATGTGCGCTACACAAGTACTGTGAAGGACAGAAGATGATGAATAAATAGGCCTAGACTAAATAAAAAGAGTAAGACAAAGCAAATGGCCTACTAGCCCAATGAAATATACGGTTTGATGCAGTATCTTTTTCAATTTTTTAAAATTAATCTGTATAAAGAAATGTAGGCCTACGTTTGCAAATAGGAGAAACAATTTAATTTGATTTATAATGAAATGTTACATTTAGTTTACATGTTGACAATGAGTGATGATGATATGTCATCTGGTTATGTTTTTAAATGAACAGGCTCTACCGAAAGTTATTAAACAACACCAAACAACACTTAAAACGTCCATGTTAAACAACAAACAAATGAGTGAGGCGGTTCAAACATGGCCAGGCCCAGGCGGACAAGCCTTAAAAGTTTTTTCAGAGGCCAGACGCGATGGATGATAAATTGGTAACGTCTGAAGTCGCAGATGACCGGTCAACTCCACCACCACCAGATAAAAAGCAGAAGTGTCGGGCGAATCTGTCAGAATCAATGACTTTGGAAGTGGCGTTGTGGGGGGTGTGGCTGTGCAAGACACTGTCATTCTCCGTGGACACGCAACTGTGTTCTGTACCCAAAGCATACAGTCGGCCTATGCTTTCTCTGTCTATGATCTGCAGGGTTAGGCCTCCTCTATGAGGAGATTGCTGGTCCGCGGACAATTTCCGGCACAATAGGCCTATCATTGAACCGCGGACCGAAAGAAAAAGAAACTAAACATTTCCCAGAATAGGAAACATTTCATAATTTATTGTTATCAAATAAAGAGGCATAGCCTTAGGGGGTAGTGGTGTGAGTGCTCATTCTTGTGTGTGCACATCTGTGCTAGTTAAAGAGTGGAACCACTGGAGATAACGTGGGTAGCAGCAACAAACAACGTAGCCTTTTTAAAACGACGATCAAAGCGGACTCTTGCTATCCATGAAAACATAGATACTGGCTAGATCTTGGTAGGCATGTTTAAGTTAGGCTAATGAACATGTTGTATTCTATAGCCTACAGCCCGATTATGTCATTCTTTAAGCTACATAGCCTGTCTCCAGGTTTCCTCAACTTGACTAATTAAGAAGCAATAATAGGATATTTGACCGGCATATCATCAAAATGTCCGGAAAACGACATTTTTAAACGACATTTTTAGAGGAAACTCTGGTCTACACATATCCCACCCCTTCCGTGGCAAAAAAGTCGACATGTGAATACATTGTGCCAATCATGTAGTCTGTTGTGAATACATCGTGCCAATCACGTGTTGTGAACCGAAACAGATGCCTGATAAGTGCCCAAAAAGCGTTACAATATGGCCACCGAGTGGAGGGACTTGCCTAAAAGGACTTGGTTACAATGCACAATGGACTCTATGCAGGACTCCATTTTGGATTTGCTTCCTACAGGGTAATCAACTTCCTGTTTACACTGTACACAGTAGGCTATGACAAAAAAAGACAGATTACTAGCCTGTCAGTTTTAATATAGCAGGCTATTTCTAATTGAACAACATAGCTAACGTTATCTAACCAGTTCAGTAACATCAGTTGCTTGATTAAAGTTAAGAACCTTTTAAACTCTGTTCCTGATTGCTGGAGGGAGTGGCAAACAAAGTCGGTCTACGTTACCATGAGACGATGTCCTGAAGACGAAAAAATGCATATTTGTCAACGTTTTAACGTAAACAGGAAGTTGATGTCAGTACAAGCTAATCCAAAATGGTGTCGTGCACAGAGCCTGTTATACCCTCACGATTGAGAGCTCCTGTAGCATGTGCATTTCAAAACATCGCGACATGAAACGCCACAAAAAACAGTTTAGGATTGTTTGTGAATAGGTCTTAGTGAGTTAGGGGTCCTCTCGACTTCTTAGGTGCTACTTTTAGGGCTAAAATTCTTTGTGAATACGGCCCCAGAACTTTAAAAAAAAAAAAAAAAAACACTACTCATTATAGAAAAACAATCAAAAACTATGTTGTAGACAAATTAGACAAACCAAAACATCACCAATGGTCATTTCCAATGCCTACACAGGAAACCTCACACTTTAAATAACTACATAACTTCAACACAACCAGGATGTAATGCATCCATATCGGATTTCGGTTCTTGGGCAGAGCATCATTTGCTAAAGTAAGTGAGTGAGACAGTGTGTGTGTGTGTGTGTGTGCACATTGAAACTAAGCACAGAACTGCTCTTATATGTTCCCCCACCACTGCCTGTTACATAACCGCTGCCTGAAAATGTGTTCCCGCATGTCCAGGACCTGTCAGGAACCCAGCCAGGCGCAGTCCTGCCTGCACCTTCCCCACACACACACACACACACACACACACACACACACACACACAGAAAGAGAGAGCAACATCTGCAGCAAATCAAGACTACAGCACGGCAAGCACACACACACACACACACACACTTCACTGTAACATTAGCATCCTGTACACAAAGAACCGCAGCAGCACGGTTCTGTGAGAAACTAACTGGTGACCTCAGAGCGCTCCTACCCTGTCTCTGTGCTGGTTTCACAGGCAACGTTACAAGCAGCCAAGCAGACCTGGAATAAGAGACACCCCGGGAACTGTGCAACTAACTGTGTCTGCAGGTTTCATACTGGCAAGATTAAAAGCAGACCAGGAATAAAAGACTTGCACTTGGGTGCTGCACATTTTTCATACAGTTCAATCTTTTACTGGAGAAATGCACGCACGCACACACACAGGGCTTGGTGATGCAAATGGTAGTGGAAATGGCTATTCAATCAGGGTGCAGTTGGTGTGCTTTCATGACGTATGTGCACAATAATAGGCATACTAGACTCAATATTAGTGTGTGTGTGTGTGTGTGTGAGAGTGAGCGTGGGAGTGCAATGTGGGTTGCGTCTGCACATGCTTTACTGAAGGGCTTGGCCGGTGGACAATACAATACTGTGGCCATGGCGGAAAGTTGGGGTTGGACAATATGGTCAAGGCAAAATCTTGATTTTCTTTTTTTTTTCCAGTATTATGGATGCATCAAGATTACATTTGATTTGCCTACAAGAACTGACAACAGTAATTGTTCATGCAATGTTACACTGCACAGAGCAATATGCTAATTCAGTAGGCTTCACCCAACCCTACTTCAGAGGGGAAAATGCACAGCATGATCCTCTACCACTGAGCAACCTGTGTGTGTGTGTGTGTGTAAGAGAGAGAGCCAGTGTTTATAATTGTGTGTAAATGAGACGGTCTGAGACACAGTATGCAAATGTGTGTGTGTATATGTGTTTTGAGACATGGTGTGTAAGTATGTGAGAAAGTGTGTGAGTGAGTGAGAGTGAGAGTGAGAGAGAGAGAGTGTGAATGAGAACGTTTGAGACACTATGTAAGTGTGTGACTGTGTGCGTGTGTGTGTGAATGAGATGGTGTTTGAGACACTATGTGAGTGTGTGACTGTGTGTGTGTGTGTGTTCTGATTCTAGTAGCCTCAGGGCTTCCCAGTAATGGGACCAGCCGGGTGTCAAGCTGAGCACGGACACAGTGGGGGAACTGGCATGCCGCAACAAGTCGCTAGTCCTAAACAGCATTTGATATTTGCAGACAGACACACAGACAGACAGACAGACAGACAGAAGCACACCCTCCCTCCATCTCCCAGTCAGCACTACATTACACACACACACTTATTTGCTCATTCATAGGAAGCACATCTATTCTTTTAACAAATGCACCAGCACGCAAACAGACACAACCAACACAGACATACAGCTTTCCAATAATGTGGGTACATAATCGCAGACACCCCCCCCCCCCCCCCCCCTCACCCACACACCAGCAGAGTCCTGTGATCTGGCAGCTCCACACACATGCAGGAACAGCGGCAGGCTCAAATTAGGCTACAGCATGCTGGAGAGCAGGAGGGAAACATACACACACACACACACCTCTGTCGGAGAGTGGGAGAGAGCGCAGATTTGTAGCTTGAAGACGCTCCCTGTCTTTTTTCCCCTTCTTTCCAATCCATCAGAAAGCATGACTCATCCACAGCTTCTAACACACACACACACAGTGGCTACCAGCTCTAACAACGCTACCTTTATACAGTGAGAACATGGCTGAGAGTATACACACAATTACTGCAACATAACTTACTATAGAGTATTTTTTATATATTTAATTTAATTTAAAAAAGAGCCATCGGTTCTCAGACAACATTAGACAAAGCCTACATCCCAGTTCTGCAGAACATACTGTCCTCTTTCCGCTCTCGTTCAGATTATTCCTCTTAAAATTACATCCAGCTGTTACACACGCTACGAACAGAGGGAAATGACACCACACGTGCACTTGCACACTGTTGGAGACACACACACACACACACACACACAATAATACCCAAGACCAGAGATGATTCACCGCTGCCTTTGGTCAGACCGACACACAAACCCCCTTGCGAGCGAGCAGTGCACTGGGAGGGAGGGTTTGGTTAAATGGAAGCAGGGGAAGTAGAGATCTCTATGAGCTTTTATCAACTGGACCTTCAAGGTGCAGTCCTTGATCCTGGTGACAGATGGCTGATTTTTGACTGCTAATATTTTTTGGAAGGCGCGCACACACACAGAGCACCGAACCACACAATACAAGACAATATTGAACTTATATTTTGGATTAATCGCATCTTCCTTGCACTGTGCCATCTCAACAGTTGTAAGTAAAAGTTTAACAACACAGAAATGTAACAGTTTCTGATCCATTTTACCCATCACATAAGATTCCTAAATAGTGTGGACAGACCAAATACATTATACAACAACTAACTAACATGATACAAACATGGGCAAATAGAATTAAATATCAATATATCTACTGTTGCTATTAAATAGGGGTTCCCCTACTATCCCATTATGCTAAGGCATACCGTGGGTAGAATTATATTCCAAGGTATGGAAATGACTGCATTCCAAACAGAAAATGCACAAGCCTATGCGACTGTCATAAAAACACAAAGATTTCACTACTCTGTCAAATCTCCAGATCTAGTCAACCTCGGGGGGGGGGGGGGGGGGGGGTTACCTGTCAGATTGCGTCAAATTCAAAGTCACGGGGATTGGGACCTGTGTGTGGACAATCTGAACACGTTACTTAATGGTTATAGTTCGGTTACAGTTCAAGGAACGTTTATTTTATTTTTTTATCTCAGTCCGTTTTTGCTTAACATGCTTAACTGATTGAAAACAATGTCGAGGGTTATTACAACCCACCGTTGGAGAATACCGTTTGTGCCAGTGTTAAATTGGCAGGACAGGACAATTACATCTGAACCATTGCGAGCTGCTTATGAGCATGCCGATTCCTGGACAGACAGTAAGTTAACTTCTCGGCCGCAGCTTTTACAAAGTAAAACTTATGGTACAAGTTTATAAACCGAAAAATCACAGAAACCTGCATAGGAGTCCAAGTAACCACGTACAAAATTGCTGCAAAATAGGTTAAGGGCTCCATTTGCAAGCTCGCTAGCTTGCTACTGCACTAGAAGTGGGCGGGAAATCAGAGACTACAAACTGGAGATAGTGTCAAGTTGTGGATTGCTTATTGTTGACGACTGTCAGACAATCAACGCTTCTATGAATCCACTTAAACAAAATGACATTTACAAGACTGCTGCAATTAACATCAATTTAGTTAAACCAACATCCCCACACTCCTGGAGTTAACGGTACTTTCCAGGTGTTAGCTCTACAGTCCGAAGTGTTATCAAAGTGTTTGGTAGTCTTCTAACGTTAATCCCTTGAAGATATCAATTTATGAAAATCGTATTACATAGCCAAGAAAACGATTGTTCAACAGCTTGAACATTTGCAGTGATGTTCGTCGACCCCTTTTACTTTGATGGGACAACTAGGGCTGGCTAGCTAATTGGCTATCCCTTAGATACCGTGCTACCTTGTTGTGTCGCCTATGGTATCAGAAGCCAAGTAGCGACATGCAGAATGGAGCACCGTTGGCAAGCTTGCTAACTAACATTATACTTTCCACAACGGCTACCACTACTGTTAAATTTAAACCTGCTTAGGTTACTTTTCTTAGAACGACAAGAAAATTGGTAAATTTGGAGCGTGACACCAATGGGACTAGAGGTAACAATTTACTATCGAGTTGCCCATCACTTCTACAAAGTGAAGTTAAGTAGCTATGCTATCCACCAGGTGCTAAAATACGTTAGCCTATCCATTTGAAATAAGCAGGCTAGCATGGCTAGCTAATGTAGGGCTTCAGTCTTACGATAGTCAACAGCGTCTGCTTTAAACTAAACTGGCTGGAATAAGCCAACAATTTATGTTAATGCCTACGAATAAAATGTAAACGACCTCAAACGTGTCATGCACGCGTTAAAAGAACATGCAGACTGGTAGGTTGGTGAAAGTAACTTAGCTTCCTAGCCAGCTAACGTTACGCTGCCTCGATAGGTGAAGTAGGATAGAACATGGGTAGGACAAGACGGGAGCAAAATATTTATCTGTTACGTTAGCCAGCAACGACAACCACACTGGCCACTACATGCATTACACAAAAAATAGACGTACGAGTTTCACTTACTTTGCAAAACTCCAAAGTATCTCTTTGATGAGATATGAGGATACCCTTAGCTGTTCGGTCACCGTGCCGAGGACGGCCGCTGTCTCTGGCCACCTTTCCACGGCTATGTTCAGGCACCGTTTGTCCGACCGTGCGCGGTACCTCCAGACGCCATTTCCCGCCTCCTTACCCTCACACTCAATGGCAGTAGCCCGGATGACTAGAAATTCTGCGCAAGCGCACCCTGATGGCAACACCTCCATATATTTTAGCTAATAGCAAAACAAGAGTGACGGACGTCAGTACAAACCATAGACAGTACACTGGTGGATGCTTGGCTTGATGTTTGAACACCACCAAACGCGTTTGTTGCCCAAAGTAGTACTAGGCACAGAGCCCGTAAAGGGAGTTTCACATGAGATTTTCACATTTACGAGATATTTCAGCTTAATCTTTGTTCTCCTAAGAATGCAATGGGCTCAGTTTCTGCTTCGCGTGAGAACAAAATGAAAAAGGCATTGCACAATGTCAATGATGGAGAATAGATTAGATTTCCTTAAATTGGTATTATGCGAGGTGACCAAATGTATTTTATGTCTGTGTTGGGGGGTCTGTGGGGGTACTGGCAGGAGACGATTGGTAGGACAAGCCTTTTTTTGCACACCACCACTACAGGATGAAAATATAAATAGACATTGTGCGGCTGCGATAGAGAAGGCGGGAGAAAGGGGAAAACAAGTCCCGGTCGCCATGGGGATGTAGGTGCTGTTGCAAAAGCTACTGTAGCAAAATTACTGATGCTCACGCTGGGCTACTCCAACAAACAGTTCATGGGAGAACACGGAGCCAATAAGTGCTTATAAGTGCAATAAGTGCCCGGTGTTTCTTTGTGCTCTCAATTCAATTCACGCTTTATTGCATGAACATTTAAAAGTGCTACCAAACCCTACGATTTAACATACAGGAATAGTTGTTGTTTCAGTATCCAAAATGGTTCCCTTAAAATCTGAAAATGCACACGTAAAGTCACACTCTACTAGCCTGCTCTGAACATAGGCTACATGTATTACCAGATAAGACAACTGCTGTATTTCACTGATTCAAAAGGCTGCTTGAGATTCTTTACTGTAGTCTACTGTAGTTGTGGAGTGAAGTACAGCGCTGTAATGAAGTCCAATGCTGTTCAAAAACAATATCAATGTATTTTTCATCTGTACTGCCTGTTGTTTGAGTGAAGTGGAAAAGGCATTACACTATTGGTGAATTGGCCCTTAATGGCCTTATTGGCTTCTGGAAAACTAGATTAAACCAACGATGTAATCATTTCCAATAGTGTACTGATTTATTAGCCTACATTATTGGTACACATTTTAGAATTATTTTAGTTTCTTACATTTTTGAGAACTAATTGGATTTTTGCTACATCTTTGATGGACACAAGTGGTTCAAAGATGATTGCAATTTTGGAGTTATTACCTTATTTAGAAATTATCACATTATTGGATTCAACAAGCCTGTCCTACTATGCAATTAAAAAGCCACAATATTGTCAACTCCACACACGACGTGATGCTTTGTAACAAAAACCTATGATGCACACTCACACCCAATTTAATGATTGACTCGGTCAAAATGGGAAATATTTTATTATTGTTTTAATGATGACGATGATGATGATGATAATTTAATATGGTTTGGGGAAGTAGACCATGTTTGCCACCAAGCAGATTTTTAAAATGTATGTCAATGAGCCTTTTTTATGGTCCTTTCACAGTGATATAAGGGCATCGATGGCCATCGTAACCTAATAAGAATCTGTGGAAAAGGTGGAGCACATAGTCTTATTCTACTAAGCTGACCATTAGAAACTACATTGCACAGTTGTTTAATTGCCTACAAAAACCCACCCATGTAGTTTAGGGCTTCATGTCTAGAAGTGAATCAACTATTACAACAGCTGAATACATTCACGTTGCCAACCCTCTTCTCCTTCGTCTAAACTTTTATCACATCTTCTCTGTCCCCTGCCAAACACCAGCCCAGCCCAGCCCAGCCTACCCAACCCAACCCAACCCTGCCAAACACCAGCCCAACCCAACAGTTCATTCATATTTATCTCCCATAATCTACATGACAAGGAAGAAAACTCGGAATACCTAAAAGGTGTGTTTTGTCAAATATATACGGCCATGCTCATCTGTGCAGACTTCAGCTGCTATTAACGCGAAAATAAAGTCCGCCCTTCAAAACTGTACTTAGGTGTGTATGTATTGCTAGTTTGACGTATTCTAGTGGCTTGATGTCCAAGCCTACCATATATTTGCATGCAACAACGGTCTGAGTGAGGCATAGACCTCACAACAGAGACCGAGCGGAGGAGGAGGCTGTGGTCGTCCAGGACCATAGCTGGGAGTTCTTCTCCTAGTCTGTAAAGTTCCTACTGAATCCTCCTTCATGGCAATCAACAATGAGGTCCCAGCAGGCACAAAGAATCAGGTAGAACTCCTTGGAGTTCAGTTCCAGAATATGAAACATACTTCTATCCCAAGATTCTAAGGAACAGTAACATAGAAAAATGGAATCGCTGAATCCTCATTGTGAGCATGGTAAGCGTGGAGAGCTTGACAAAATCAGTTGTCCCAGGTAAGTGTTCCAAAGCTCAGGTCCATGTAAGCGTTCCTCATATCAGTACCTCTGACATTATTTAGCTGAAAGTCTTCATATAAAATGCCCCTTCACACCCCTCAAAACAAAAACAAAAACAAACTAAATCTTGTTATAAACATAAAAAGAACATTTCCCATGTACATATTATTCGCATATATACACACACATTTGCACAGTACATCATCATTACCACTTTGGGATCATACCTATTTAGGGAGATGGACAAAAAGTAAAAAGGGCAATAAGTTAATCACATTTCTGATGCCACATCAAAAAAAAAAAAACATCACGTCATTTCTCCTTCCATAGTTCAATAGTAAACTCTAAGTCCCGCCCCTCCCCCCATTCATTTTCCACCTCCTCAGAAAAATTGTCTTAACTGTCCATGACCCAGGTATATGCATCAAATGTCTAAAGATGGCACCTCGAAATCATTAGATCAAAAAAGCCGCTTGTGAATCGAGGCCATGTTGTAGGGGTTTCATTCTCTTCCGTTTCTCAAGTAGTCCGACTGAGCTCTTATAAGACATCCCAATAGCCGTTTACAGGATTTCGTTGGCCTGATGGCGTTTGCCGTAGTCCACCCCTCTGTCACCAGGCAAGTCTCGATCTTCATCATCTAGGAAACAGAAATGAGGAGGTGAGCAGAAACTCAGGTCAATCTCAGGATTTAAACTCTGTGTGTGTATTGAGTGTATATATATTCACACACACACACACACAATATGTGGAATGGTGGCCTGTAATCGACAGTGGACAGTTCAGTGCAGTATTTCACAGCTATGAGAGAAGATCAAGAGAGTAAGGAAGCTGAGGATGGGAAAGGTGGCTCACGACTCACAACAACACAACACAACACAACACAACACAACACAACACAACACAACACAACACAACACAACACAACACAACACAACACAACACAACACAACACAACACAACACAACACAACACAACACAACACAACACAAGGCTGAACACTGTCCTAGTGCAAGCTGTTGGTTGAGAAAATAAAAAATACACACACACACTAAACAAATTGAGTTTCCTACTCTCTTGCATGTGCACAAACACAGACATCATATGAACCAATGAATATGGTGCAGAGAATGTCACCTGAGAGAGCCAGATGTGCAAAAGCTGATGGCTCACATACAGTAGCAAGCAGAGCGGAGTCGAACCACACATGCAGCTAACTACTCACAAGAGGGTCACTCACAGAACCCCCCTGGGATATGTGGAAGTAGCAGAAATTTCCACACACACACACACACACACACACACACACACACACACACACACACACACACACACACACACACAATGAGAGGTGTTCATCCCTCTGTGAGGGTGCTCAGTGTGGGCAGTGTGTAATGGCTGGCTGAACGCAGAGTGCTCTGCTCTTCTTAGTGAGAGGGCAGGGATGCTACAGTGCCTATCCAGTACAGTGCAGACAGCACCATCAGCAACAGCAGTGGCAGCAGGGATGGGACTGGGAGGATGGGGGTGGGGAGGGGTGGAACTGGTACGGACTCTGGAGAAAACTTTGGAGGAAAAAAAAAAAAAAAATCCCCTTGGAGAGAGACACGGCTTCTCACACTAACCCCCCCCCCCCCCCCCCCCCAGTCGTCATCTGGGGCTCACCTTGGACGTCTTCCTCCCCACCATCACCATCCTCCTCCTCATTGTAAGCGAGCTCGGCCTGCTTGTCGGCCTCATACTCGCCCACGTTGCCGTCGTCCCCGTTGTAGTCCGCCAGCTTAGAGCCGTGCTGCGGATCTACGGGGGACTCGTTCTCATCAAAGAAGCGGCCTGCAGAGGCAGAGAAGGGCCTCGTCAGGAGGGAGAGACAGAGGAGGACAGGAAGAACAGACGGAGAGAGAGAGAGAGAGAGAGAGAGAGAGAGAGAGAGAGAAAGAAAAGGAAGAAATGGAGGAGAGAAGGATAGAGAAAGTGAAACAGAGAGAACAAGAACAGATGAAGTAGAAGGTGGCGAGGACGTAGGGCGAGGCAGAGGAGGAGGAGGAGGAGGAGGAAGATGGCAGGCTGCGGAGAGTAGGACATGAAAGAGGAGAGGACGCATAACAAAATGGAGGAGAGGAAAGAGAGGGGGATAGCGGAAGAGGAAAGGCCAGAAAGAGTGGGCATGTGTGGGGAGCAGGAGTATACTTGGTTGGACTGGGAGGGAAGTGGGACAGCATGAAAGAGTAGAGCATCTTCCCGAGCAAGAGGAGGTGCAAGAGAATGACGCACATGACGGATGGCAGAGAGTGATCGTGTTGTGCGAGGTGGAGAGTATAGGGACTGTAGAGGAGGATGAGGAAGAAAAAGGAGGGATACAGAACATGGCAGGAGGAGATAAAAAAGGAGGGATACAAAGCATGGCAGGAGGAGGAAAAAGAAGGAGGGATGAACAGTATGGGGTGTCACGATCTCCATTGTAAGTTGAATATCGACCGAAATGACATCACGATCTCGAACTTCGAGATCAAACGTAAAATCGAGGATCTAGCCGCGCCCCTATGTCACGTCTGGCAGACATGCCAAGAGAGGACAAACACACACACAAACACACATGTTGAAGTGTGTCCGCAAACTTGAAGCTACAGCCAGTTAAAAGACATCAACCGAACTCGAAACCCCTCCTGCTTCTCTGAAATCACGGGTGTGGAAATATTTTGTGGTACATTTGTGGTTCAAAACACACATTAACAGTGTAATATTCCATAAACACAAACCTTTTGTCTCTTTGGAGAGTGCTAAAACAAACAAATGATCATTCGGTTTTATTTCATTTCACTATGTTCACGTTTATGTCCATGTTTCTGTTCTCTTCAGTAGCTCGCGGTAGGAACTAACTAACCTAAGCCAAGTTCGTAGTTTCAAAATAAAAGCCCCTCAAAACAAAGCTGGATAAAGGCAAGAAACATAAGAAATGCAAGAATAGTACTATAATTAAAAACAAAACAAAAAAAGATTGAGAATCGGATCATGACTTTAAAATCGAAAATTAATTTGAAAAATCGAGGATTTGGAGATTTGTGACACCCGGAGGAAAAGGTGGAGGAGGAGGAGGAGGAAGAGGTGGTGGAGGATGAGGAGAAAGAGGTGGAGGAGGATGAGGTGGTGGAGGAGGAAGAGAAGGAAGAGGTGGTGGTGGAGGAGGAAGAGGGAGGAGGAGGAAGAGGTGGTGGTGGAGGATGAGGAAGAGGTGGTGGAGGATGAGGAGGAAGAGGAGGAAGAAGAGCAGGAGGAGGAAGAGGTGGTGGAGGATGAGGAGGAAGAGGTGGAGGAGGATGAGGTGGTGGAGGAGGAAGAGAAGGAAGAGGTGGTGGTGGAGGAGGAAGAGGGAGGAGGAGGAGGAAGAGGTGGTGGTGGAGGAAGAGGTGGTGGTGGAGGAGGAGGAGGAAGCAGGGATACAAAGAGCATAGCAGGTGGCAGAGCTGAAGCCAGGCAGCAGAGATCATCAAGAGCTCACAGAGATCAGTCTTTGATTGGAGAGCAGAGACCCCCCTTAACTACATCCCTCTCCCTCTGACAGACATGCCCCTCACATGTACCTTCATCCTTCACCTCCATACCATCCCCACTCTCTGCCTCTAGCCCTCCCTCTCAAGCATGGACATGCTCCCCACAACGCAGACAGACATAGTCAAGGACATTTGACCTTTCACTGGTTTCTGAATGACCCGTTTTGAAGGTACAGTAGTAGTAGTAATAATAATAATAATAATAATAGTATGTTCGACCCAAGATGCTGTGTAGTGATGTTGAGAAGAGATGAGAGGTAGGTGGTTGTGGGTGTGTGTGTGTGTGTGTGTGTCTGCAAGAGTAACATCCAGAAAACCTTTTTTTTTTTTTATACACAATTTGACTTATTTTGACAATTATAGGTCCTTCACTCACACTGAAGATTGTCATGCTTCACAGATGCCAGATAAAGAAATTAATCTGAGCTTCTGTGGTTGTGCATTGGATCATATTCATGTTTTATCAACAAATCAAATTCCATGTGCACTCGAGACCTATAAAAAACTGAATTTCTACTTCAAGTTGGCCCCTACCTAATGATCTGTCTACCAAGTCATTTTTGGGCTGTTTTTAAAGACTACAGTACATTGCATGCAACTGAGCATCAGGCCATGATGACACAAACACACAAATGCGCGCACACACACACACACAAAGATGGTATCGGTATTTGACCTGTTTTGCTCCATAGCACATCACAATGGTCAAATATTACCTTTCCTTATGTTTCTCTTGCGATTGCCCACATACACACACCATTCACATGTGAATACTGGGCCAAAAATCAAAAAACAAAGTCAAAACAACCAGCCAAACAAATAAACAGTCCCACTAACTTCCATGGTTAATTTGCTCACATTACGCTGTAAGACACAAAGACAGTGTGTTTGGGCCAGGAAAGCCAAACCACTGAAGCCCTTTCCAAAACCTCATATCTGACCCTCCGTCACCCCCCCCATCCCCCATCGACCCGCAATGCGCTGGCAGGCAGACACTCACTCTGGCGGTGGCGGGGGGGCTCTGCGGGCGCGGGGTCCCTGGCGTGGCGCGGCTCCATGGGGTTGGGCAGCACTTGGGCCGGGTTTGGAGGCAGGGGAAGGTTGGCCTTGGCCTCCAGAGCCTTAGCCTGCGCTATATCAGGAGCTGAGAGAGAGAGATAGAAAGACAGATGGAGAGAGGGAGAGAGAGAGAGATAAACAGAAAGAGAAATGGATAGATAGATAGATAGATAGATAGATAGAGAGAGAGAGAGAGAGAGAGAGAGAGAGAGAGAGAGAGAGAGATGGATAGGGAGAGAGGGAGAGATGCATATGAATTAAACAGGAAACTTGCAGGATATACACACTCAATCCTAGACAAAGAAGTATAAATAATATACATGTTGATTGCACACTGAGCCTGAGGAGTCAAAACTGACTTAATTAAAATCAGAAGGCTGAATCTCCCTCTCTCCTCTTTCAAAACCACGACACTATCTCAAAGGATCATCACAGATATCTTCGACTGCACATTTCATAGAGAACAAATTTACAACAGAAGAAAGACCGATAGAAAAGAATGCAGGAGGAAAAAAAACTCCCAGGCAGCCTGTTCATGCCATTTGGGAGAAAATGATTAATCACCGAGAGAACCTAAGAACACAGAGCCAGCTACCGAGGACAGTGGGAGAGAGAGAGACAGGGAGAGAGAGAACAAGAGAGGGTAAAAAGAATAAATAAAAAAGATGAAGCAAGTCAGATGGGATGGAAAGAGTAAAGAACGGAAAGAGGATGGGGTGTTGAGAAGGAGAGAAGGACAGGCAGGAACAGAAAAAAGAAAGGAAGAGTAAGAGAAAGAAAGAGCAAAAGGAAGAAAGAACAATGAAAGAAAAAGAAAAAAAAAGGCACTAAATGTTTCTCCTCCTGCCTCGGTCTATGGCAAGCGGTTTTAACATTTAATGGATAAATCTGACTATCCAGAATGAACTATACAGATATCAACATCATTTTGACTACTAGTCATAATTATATATGACAGATATTCGATGTGCTGATATTATCAAACTAATTTTGGCTGTTTGCCGATACATACATCTATTATTTCCTTTAAAAGCAACATAATGCAGTTATTTTACCTTAAAATAAATGCTTCAAACTCATTTGGATGCTACAATGACTGTCACACTGCTAGGATCATGAGCCATTTTGTTGGTTTTTGACAAAGCACTAAATGGTATTGAATATTGATACCAAGGAACATATATGACAATTGAGGATAGAAAGAATGTCATTGGGAATACCTGAAATGCAGAGTTTGACTAGGAAGAATTGAATTACGGACTGTAATCCATATTCGTCTAGCTGTTAAATGTTAAAAAGGCTTGCCATATTGGTCTGCGTTTGCTCCAAGAGTGTTGGGAGGTGGAGAAGTGTTTGAAAATGGGAAGACAGGCTACTGCTGAGGAGATGCCAAAGGCAGCAATGTTCTTACCATGCGCAACACACACACACACACACACACACACACACACACACACACACACGCAAAATAACTCCCCTCCACAAAGACTCAAGCTGACTCACCAGCATGAAGCAGCTCAAGGTCAGATATGCACACACGACCATCAGAAAAGAAACAAAGTCGCCACACAATCACTTCAACTCAAAACCACAGCTCAAGCAACCTTGCTGCTGCAGCGCTCCTGCATGAGGGAATACATTTCCAAACTAACACAGGGACAGCAGCGTTTCCAAGGCGCTCTGGTTTAGGGGCTCAAATGTCATACTAGCGTGATACGTTTCATAACAAAAACACAATATCAATGGACAGAATGTGTGTGTGTGTGTGCGTGGGTGGGTGTTTGTGTGTGTTTCAGTGAGGAACCATACCATTGTAAGTGCCACATCATACATGCATCATATCCCTATTCATATAGCACCATGGGCTCCCTCTCACTACACCTACCGGTACCGGAGTACCTGAGATCTGGAGCCTGTGTGGTTTTATGGCACAGGAAAGGAACCACACTTCAGTGGTTGCTTCAGTGCCAGCATTTCCATTGGAAGAAGTAGCTCAAACCCATAACTACCACAGTCTCTGAGGCCTAGTCTGTCTGCTAATGTTACTTAAAGGGTGAAATAGGCCTGCAGTCTGGAGTTGGCACAGCCATCAGATGGAATTCCCCGTTAATAGCACAGCGCAGTACAGGGAGACACATCACTGTTGGCTACCAACAGCACAAGCAATTACGCACTGATTAAGGTCATCAGTCCATCTATCTAGACAGAAAGACTGGTGTCTGTCTATATGTGTTTGTATGTACATGCATCTGTGTGTGTATGTCTCTATGTGTATGTGTTTGTGTGTTTCTCTGTGTGTGTCTGTATGTGTGTGTGTGTGTCTATGTGTGTGTATGTCTTTCTCTCTATGTGTGTGTGCGTATGTCTTTCTCTCTATGTGTATGTGTGTGTGTGTGTGTGTCTCTTTCTCTCTATGTGTGTGTGTGTGTGTGTGTGTGTGTGTGTGTGTCACCTCTGAGCTGCCTCCTCTGCTCCCCCAGCTCGTCGGCCTGCACCCTGACTTTGTTGTCCTCGTCGAACAGTATGGGCCGGTCACCCTGAGCCTGTGGCGCCTGCTGCTGTTGCTGCAGCAGAACCCCGCGGGCCTCCAGGTCCAGAGCGCCGTCTCGTGGCAGCTCAGGGCGGTCCAGAGAGATGCCCACACCGGCGCCCTCCACCACCCCAGCCCCAGCGCCAGGCACGGGCCCAGGGCCCGCTCCGGCCCCCATGCCCCCTCGGTCCTCCCTCAGCGGGCTGTCCGCCGCCTGCTTCTGGGTGATGGCCGGCTTCTTCAGACCTGGGAAAGGTTGAGGTTGTGGTCGAGTTAGCTGCTGAAATGTTACTGATGGAGGATATTGGGCTCTGCTAAAACACTACAGTTATTACTATTATAAGTGTATTATGATTTCAAATGCATTTCACTTTACTTCACACTAATGCTGTTGTAATGTTTGTTGTTATTGTGAGTCGCTTTGTAACTAATAATCAATATGTTAATCAGCTTTCCCTAATGTATATGGCAGCCCTATATCCGCAACCATTGAGCTGAGTAATGTTCTCACCTTGGATCATATCAAGGTCATATCTAATCAAGTTTGATTAATGATCATTTCCTTAGCTCTCTACAATAACATTCATCTGTGTGTGTGTGTGTGTGTGTGTGTGTGTGTGTGTGTGTGTGTGTGTGTGTGTGTGTGGTCACAATGTGGAACACAAGCACTCACCGAACTGCACTTCTTCCATTTTGCCCACTTCGCTGTCCTCGATGCCAGGCATGCCCGCGTCGCTGCCAAGCTTGCCCATCTCCTCTGCGCCAGCCCAGATGGTGACGGACAGACAGATGGGAGACAGACAGACAGACAGACAGAGACAGACAGAAAGGTTTAATGAGGCACATCCCCCGACACTGCACCCAGGACGGAGAGGAAGCCTAAACAGTGTGGCAGAGCTGCAGCTGGGCTACTCGCTTATTTCCACTGGTTCTGTTTGTGTGGCGTCCAAGTACCGCTTTAACAGGTGTCCAAAAATGAACATCCGTAGAGAAATATTTTTTACAAAAATAGACTTCGATAGCGTAGATAGAAGCAAATCAGAGTGTAAATATGTTAATGGGACGCTACTGAGATGTGTCGCAGTGCAGCTGGTGGAATAGGAAGCCAACGTCGCAAACAGAACGCAACCAACGGAACCAGTGGAAAACAAGAGTAAAGGCTCAGCCCAGTTCTCCTGCACGCGAGATAGTTTGAGTGCGTGTGTGTGTGTGTGAGAGAGATAGTTTGAGTGTGTGTGTGTGTGTGTGTGTGTGTGTGTGTGTGAGTGTGTGAGTGAGTGAGTGAGTGAGTGAGTGAGTGAGTGAGAGAGAGAGAGAGTTTGAGTGTGTGTCTGTCTGTCTGTGTGTGTCTGTGTGTGTGTGTGAGAACAGTGTGCTGAGCATGTGATGATCCCCAGATACCTTTGAGGTCTGCGGCGTCCTTCTGCTTGGTGGCCTGTGTGTGGCGCTCTCCGCCCGCCTGTCCCTCTGTGCCCCCTTCCGCTGCCCCCACACCGGCTACCACAACCGCCGCCCACTGGCTCTCCAGCGACTACACACACACACACACACACACACACACACACGAGGAGAGATGAGGAAAGGCACAGATGAGAGACACAGAAGGGAGATCCAGACACAACACACAAGGGGTGTGGTGGGGACATTATAATAATTATTATTAGCATTAACATGATTGCTACTGTTGGTTCTGATTCTGATTACTACTGCTAGGCCCCTGGATTCCTGCTGTGACTGTTGTTGTGTTACCCTGTAGGGCTGAGAGAAACATATTTCCAATCCTCTATATTTCTTGTACAGATTTGACAATAAAGATGACTTGATTTACTTTTGAGAGAGAGAGAGAGAGAGAGAGAGAGAGAGAGAGAGAGAGAGAGAGAGAGAGAGAGAGAGAGAGAGAGAGAGAGAGAGAGAGAGAGAGAGAGAGAGAGAGGGAGGATGAAGTGATTGAGGGAGAAGGGGGAAGTTCCAAACTGAAGTGTGAGATCCATTTGAGAACATTTGCTTTGAGAGCAACACACTGCCCCAGCCAGACAAGATGTGTAAGTCTCTGTGTAAGTAAAAATGGGCTCTTTTTAGTCTCTCCTACAAAACACACTGGCACACTGGAGTAATTAAGATCAAAACACTGTGTGTGCGTGTGTGTGTGTGTGTGTGTGTGTGTGTGTGCATACCTTCTTCAACTCCGCTGCCTGTTCCTCCAGGGTTCGCTTGGTCTCCTCATACTCCTCCTTCAGCTGGGCAATCTGCCGGCCGCACTGCAGGCTACAAGACACACACACACACACACACACACACACACAAAGATATTACCTTTACTGGCATAGCTAACACAGCGAGGTAGAGGACACATACACACAGAGGATAACCTCATCTGTACATCAGGTTTGAGAAGGACACACACACACACACACACACACAAAGCAGCGTGATGCTAGCAAGGTTATCACTGTAGGGTAGCCACCACACACAGTGGCAGATTAGCACAGTCAGCAACACTGCAGAGTCTCACAGACACATAAAGGGCACGAAAGCCCAGCAACACCATCACTACAGACCTGTTCACACACACACACACACACAGTTAGAGTTTGACATATTGACTCCACTGTCCAAACTAAAAGGAACATCATGGCTGCAGTGTTGTCAGTATAAGATGTGACAAGTTAATGTGTGCCTCAGTAGGTCAGCTAGCATGATTCTGAGACCAAGGTCATGAGGTCATCGGGCTCTGACGTCACGGTCACACATTCTGATAATAATGTGTGAAGCGTTGCTATTAAATACTTGCATTAATACTGCAATTCCATTTTAATGAAGAAGACTGGAGGCAAAAACACAGGTCGACATTGTGGTGCTGGAAACAAGTAGACAAAAAAAACTTGCTGAACTATATTCCCAACACTGTAGTGCCGTCAGGCCCATGGAGGTATTATATAGAACTGGAGAGAGTATTATATAGAACTGACGCCCCCATTCATTTCAATGGCCCATGCTAGGTTAGCTACTTCAGCCAAAAAAAGTCAGGCCCCTTCCAGGAGGGCGTGTAGCACAGGAGCACTAAGTGACATGGATCTCAATATGCCTCTTGTCCATCTCCCATCCCGTCACGTCCTGTACATCCCAGAGCCCTGGCAGAGCCGCACTAATGGCTCCAGAAGCAGCACAGCGTCAAGGAGGACTCTAGCCTTTTAGACGGGCCAGCCGCAGACAGTAGCTTAGGGGCGTCAGGGAGGACTCTAGCCTTTTAGACGGGCCAGCCGCAGACAGTAGCTTAGGGGGCGTCAGGGAGGACTCTAGCCTTTTAGACGGGCCAGCCGCAGACAGTAGCTTAGGGGCGTCAGGGAGGACTCTAGCCTTTTAGACAGGCCAGCCGCAGACAGCAGCTTAGGGGCGTCAGGGAGGACTCTAGCCTTTTAGACGGGCCAGCCGCAGACAGCAGCTTAGGGGCGTCAGGGAGGACTCTAGCCTTTTAGACGGGCCAGCCGCAGACAGCAGCTTAGGGGCGTCAGGGAGGACTCTAGCCTTTTAGACGGGCCAGCCGCAGACAGTAGCTTAGGGGCGTCAGGGAGGACTCTAGCCTTTTAAACGACTGTGCAGGTGCTGTGCTGACACCTCTTACCTGTCAGTCAAGGCCACTTAAGACACAACTGGCTGAATAAAACGTGCAACTCAACCTGGCTGCAGGCGTTCTGTCTCCACGACGGCCTGGCCGAAGCAGCAGAAAGGGAGTCCATCCTGACAGCTGGCCTCAGAACAGCCACCAGAGTAAAGTCATAGGTAATAATAAAGGCACCGTAGTGTTGGTGATGCACAACAAATATCACCATGAGCCTCTTTGTCATGTCCCTGTGGCACTACAGGACGCAACACAAGTGTTGGCATCGGTCCTGCTGCGTGTCCAGTCATGGGACAGGAGCTCTGAGGGAGGAGGACAGGGTTCATGGATGGAGGTGGAGGAAGGGCACTAGGACCCTAACCTGACTCTCGCCAGATGAATTTCGTTCCGCCTAGCTCCACTCATCCATCTGGGACCAATCCATTGGAGTCAGAAGCCTGGGCCTAATCAAAAAATGCTTGCATATGATTGAATAAGCCACTTGTCCGTCATCTATTGACGTGCTACTTCAACCACTCACATCGAAGCCAACTCGTGACGACGCTGATAACAGTCTCACAGTCGCTTCTACGCTATGTCATATCTATGAAACTCCCACCCTGCGTCCTGATTGGCTGTACCATAAAATCGGTTGCAGAAATGACTCTCAATGGAAGAGGTCCCAGATGGATGTGAGTGAAGCTAGTCGGAGCTAAGCGGAACGAAATTCATCTGGCGAGAGTCAGGGCACTAGGACCCTGGGAGGGGTCTCACCTCTCGTACTCCAGCTTCCTCTCCAGGGTGGTGCTGTTCTTCTTCACCTCTCGGAGCTGGTCCTCCTGCTTTAGGAACTCCTGCCGGAGCTCCTTCATCTGCTCTGTAGACACACACACACACGTTATTATGTTTTTCAGCAGACACTTTTGTCAATTTGTTACACAAAAGCATGAACACATTCATACACAACATATGCACACAAATGCACACACACATGCATCATAAGGCTAACAAAAAGACATATCACAACACATATGCAATATAAAGACAATGAAGTACATCCAGAATGACATACATGAACACACACACACACACACACACACACACACACGGCAGTTCATTTTTGACTAGTCAATACCATGTAGGCCAGAATGACAAAAGTAGAACAGTGGAGCAATCACTTGCAAATAAGGTCAACATCAACATCAGAAGGACTATGTGAAGCAAACTGTTGTCTAATCAATCAAAAGTGGTTCTCCTTCAGCTTCAGTGAGAATGTGAAATATCACCCTCTGCTGGTGGCACAACAGGCTTACCTTTCAATCGCTGGATTTCCGAGCTTTGAGTAGTGACATCATTCTGGAGCTTCATCTGGGTGGGGGGGGGCAGACAAAAAACAAACCAGTTAGTTTATCTATACAGTGGACCTTCAACTCACAAACCTCTTTATCGGTGAGGAGATTGTATCTGTTTTTTTTACAAATAGTTTATATCTGAAGTGAAGTGAAGACATATCTAAAGCTGTTTATTTGAAGAGAAGCTTCGATTTACAGACCAGTTCATGGGAGACGCTACTAGACCTCCATACCAGATGGGATTGTGTAGAGGGTTTAATACTTCATAACATGCCTTTGAAGTGCCCAGTAATGTCAGCCTCCCATGGGAGTTCAGTCCGGTCTCTGCTACATGGGCTAGCCAACTGTGTGTGTGTGTGTGTGTGTGTGTGTGTGTGTGTGTGAGCCAGAGGTACATATAAAATTTGCTGTGCTCTCGTAGACAAATAAATCGCTTGAGTGGAATCGCAACACACTGACCATTGGTTCCATCAGAGACAAAGCCCCAGAGGAGCGTATGTTGACTTTCTAGTCACACTGACCGTGTTTCTCTCGCTCGGTCTTTGTCTTGCACTCGCTCTCTTTCTATAACTCCTTCACTCGAAACTCTCTTGCCTTCTTTCTTTCTTTCTTACACACACACACACACACACACACACACACACACACACACACACACACACACACTAGATGCCAAGGCACTGAATTGCACTGCAACTTGTATTCATTGAGACACAAAGGGCAAATGTAATGTGCAGTACTGTGTGTGCTGGAGGAGGGTGGGAGAACGGGACAGCACTGGGTCTGCAAGTGATGGAGGCAAACAAACGCACATAGATACAGCATCCATGTGAACGCATACCTACAAAGTATTTATTGTGTGTGTGTGTGTGTGTGCGTGCATGTGTGTGTCTGTGTGTGTGTGTGCAATGGGTCTCTCTCTCGATACAAAACCCTTTGTTTCCCCCACTTCAGCTCTCCCACCCTTTTTATTCTTCATAATGCCGCTCTACTCGCTGTGTCCATTAGGAGGAGCCAAAGTCAAAACACACACACACACACACACACACACACACACACACACACACACACACACACACACACACACACACACACACAAATAACCTCGTTCTAAACTCACACAACCTTGGGTTTCCACAAGTAGTCACGAAGCCCATTCTACCTGGCTGGCCTTCGGTCTTAAAACAGCTCTCCCCGCTGCTCTTTTTATAGGCCCAGCTATAACAATGCCAACACACCTCCACAGCACTAACGCCATCACAGGCTGCGCAGGCTGCAACAGCGGCTCACCTTTACTGACACACATCTAGTAGAGGACAACACCAGCGCAGACTGCAACGAGACTGCAGCAGACAACCGTGAGGTGACCACACACACACTGACACCCTATAAATGAGCATCAAGTTCGAGAGGGTATCCAGGTAAATAAACGTATACATCATAGCCTAGATAGCCTCACTAGATGGAGTGTGTGTGATCATGTGTGTGTGTGTGTGTGTGTGTGTGTTCCTCAATACCTTTAAGTAGAACAAAGAGAGGCAGCACACATGATCATGAAACAACACACACACACACACACACACACACACACACACACACACACACACACACACACACACACACACACACACACACACACACACACACACCAAAAAAACTCAAGGAGAGTCAGGAACGCAGCTGGCTCCTCAATACCAGAGAGAGAAGAAAACAATCAGGCTACAGATCAAAACATCTGAAGCACACACTTCATAAACAAATCTGGATCAGACCATTCCAACACTGTGTGGGGTGGGCCAGGTAGACAGGTAGCTAAAACACTTCACTACTGAGTCACTACCACTTCAGATCCCCCTACAGCTATCTGGTCCTCTTAACTGTAGATCACTCAAATGAGACTGTCAGCACAGCGTGGCCAAAGACATAGCCGCATATCCAAGGAGACGTCTGCGGGCGAAAAATATGAAATCACAAGAGACAAAACACTAAACTAACCTACACAGACTAACCTACATAAACAAGAAACAACACAAGGCCCTCGGAATCAAAGCATGGCATTCAGGAGAGGACAATCCGTAGACTGTAAACACAAACACACACACACACACACACACACAGAGAGTATGTGAGGGAGGGAGAAAAGAAAGAGATTGAGGAGAAACAGAAAAAAAGAGGAAATACTCAGGAGATGTGGGACAGTAATTACAACATCAATGTCACCCATCCAACAGATAAAAGCTGCACCCGGCACCCTCCCTGCAGACGGCAAGAGAGAGAGCGGGAGAGAGACAGGAAGACAGGAATACAGACAAAGACAAAGAAAGAGAGGAAGAAAGAGTGAGAGAGAGCAGTGTGTGATGACTGAAAGCACTTGTGTCAAAGTGAAATAGAGAGCGAGAGCGCGCACGCGAGAGAGAGAGAGAGAGCGCTGGAGAGGGTAAGAAATAATGACTGGGAAAGAGGTACAGTAGACAAGGATGAAAGGAGGAAGAAAAGAGGAACTGAAAATGAGGCAAAGGACTATTTTCATGTAGTCCATTTTCTCTCTATTTTCCTGTACACTGCACACCCCACCTGCCTGTTCTTCAGATGTGGCACTTTTCTGACACGGCCTCACTGATACCCCACATCACAGACTGTATATATAGAACTATATATAATCTATACAGTCTATGCCTCACATCAATGCTTTCAGGAGTGGCGATTTTGACACACAGATCTACAATTCACACACTCCCTGCCATCTTAAAACAAAAGTTCACAATTACAGCATTATGACTTACTCACTAAACGGAAACCCTCAGTTGGCCACGTTCTGACCGCATATTTTTGACCGTACTCCATAAAGGCTGAACTCTCATATGACAGTCTGTCTGAGGCTGTGTGGTGGTAATGTAGGCATGGGGGGGGGGGAGGGATGGCAAAGAGAAAGAGAGAGACAGAGAGAAAGTGTGAGAGTGTGAGAGAGAAAGAGAGAGAGACATAGAGAGAAAGTGAGAAAGAGAGAGAGAGAGAGAGACATAGAGAGAAAGTGAGAGAGAGAGAGAGAGAGAGAGAGAGAGAGAAAGTGTGAGTGTGTGAGAGAGCGAGTGAGAAAGTGAGAAAGAGAGAGAGACATAGAGAGAAAGTGAGAAGAGAGAGAGAGAGAGAGAGAGAGAGAGAGAGAAAGTGTGAGTGTGTGAGAGAGCGAGTGAGAAAGTGAGAAAGAGAGAGAGACATAGAGAGAAAGTGAGAAGAGAGAGAGAGAGAGAGAGAGAGAGAGAGAGAGAGAGAGAGAGAGAGAGAGAGAGAGACAGGATGAGAAATTCAGAAAGAATGAAAAAGAGGGAGCGAGTCCCCTCTGGCGCTGCAGATATCAGAGAGGCTAATGGCGTTGCTCTTTACACACACTCTCTCAAAAGGACAACCCGCTGCTGACGGGAGACATACACACACGCCTTCAGCCAGCATACACACTTCCACACAACACGACCCCTGCAGCTCCCAGACATCTGATCTCATACGGTAGAGCCTCCACTGGGCTTAAACATACTCACTCACTCACTCCCTCCCTCTCTCACACACTACACACTCACACACACACACACTCATGACATAGAACATCCCTAAAAAGATATATGCTCATTTATTTAGCCTTAGTTCCCCCCCCCCCCGCCATGTCCCCTTCAATTAAATCCATGTGTGTGAGAGTGCGTATATGTGTGTGTTTCAGGCAGACTACACAGATTCTGTGTAAAGTTTTTGAGGAGGCCCATGATTGACTGCATCTCTAGTCATGGGGCTGTTTTAATCTCTTAAGTAGGACAACCTAATCATAGTTAACTTGAAGAGCCACATTGTCTACTATGGAGGGATCAGCAAAGCGAACAGCAATGATAGAGAAACAGAGTGATAGAGAAACAGAGTGAAAGAGAGGAAGATAGAGATAAAGAAAGACAGAAACTTAACAAGCAAAACAAAAGGAGAGTGAGGGAGAGGAGGACAGAGAGAGAGAGAGAGACTTGGTTTGTGTGTGTGTGTGTTTCTGTGAGTGAGTGAGTGTTTGTGCTTCTGTGAGTGAGTGTGTGTGTGTGTATGTGTTTCTGTGAGTGAGTGTTTGTGCTTCTGTGAGAGTGTGTGTGTGCGCGCGTGTGTGTGAGTGTGTGTCTTTGACCATGAGTGTCTAAATTTCAGTGCAAACAGGCTGTTCCTGGGTGCCGTGTTCAGAATTCACTTCCTGGATTCTCTCGTTCAAGAGACACAAGGCTACCACTTTCTAGGTAGGGGGGTGTGTTCTCTCGTTCAAGAGACTACTAGGCTACCACTTTCTGGGTAGGGGGGTGTGTGTGTGTGTCCTCCCCATATTGTGAGCTCCATAATCACTCTGATTGCCCAAAGACAGCACAAAGCAACCAATCATGTTCCGGGCCGGGGCATCAGCACAGGAGTCCTTCTTGTCTCGCTCATGACGTGTGTCCATAGATAGAGATACTTTATTGAAGGTCTCAGTAGCATACAGACAACACATACACATTCACTAACAGCAGAAAAAGTAATTAAAAGTATATAATATAAAAACACAACTAAGCAATAAGGACAGTATAACATAAGAATATACTAAATACACCAAAATACAAATTATACTAACTAACACTTAATCTAAATCAATTCTAAAAACAGTATCCACATAGTGGTGATTAATCAATCAAGAGGCGCTTGCAATGACTGAGGCAGGGACTGAGCCTGTGATTCTCTGTGCATAGTAAGGTAAGGTGTTCTGTGTGAGTGAGTGTCACGGTGATAGTGCAGTGGTGATCATGGTCATGGTGATAGTGCAAATGAGTAAGTCCAACAGTGCAACTGTGCAAGAATAAAGTCTATATATCTATATATATATAACTATTTTAAGAAAAGGTATATGTGTGGCCACAGTTCGGCTGTGGCATGGAGGGAGGGGTTATTCTTATGTGCTAATGTGCTAATATAGCACGCAAACAGTGAGGCAGAAAGACAGTGGTAAAAAAGTGGCTAGTGGACAGACAGTATCCAAACATGGAGGGGGTGAAGAGGCAGACAGACTGCAGAGAAGTCTCTCTCTCCTCTCCCCTTAAGTGAAGCATTGAACAGTTCAATGGCCCTGGGGACAAATTACTTCCTCAGTCTGTCTGTTGTGCAAGGCAGTGAGCGAAGTCTCCAGCTGATCAGGCTCTTCTGCTTAACAATAGTGCTGTGGAGTGGGTGACACTCATTGTCCAAGATGTTGATCAGTTTGTTCAGGGTCCTTTTGTCATAGTTTTGTCATAGTGAAGGCCTAACACTGCTGCAGATCATGGCAATGCTGCAAACATTCGCCTACCTACCTTTGTACTTCTACTCTGCACAATGACAATAACGTTGAATTAAATGTAATCTAATCTACCGGTGTGTCACCAGACAGAAACCAACAGAAAACAACACAGTCAGTCATACAGGCACACTCATACAGACACACCTCTGAATGCTAAAGAGGGGGACTAAAAACTTCGAGAGAGATGTGGGGTCATTATCTGTGCCCCAATGAACAACCCCACCCCCCCACAGCACACAAAAAGAGCCTACAGGGGGAACAGCTGGTCCACGAAAAGCCTGAAAGCAAACAAATGCCCTTCTACACACACACACACACACACACACACACACACACACACACACACACACACACACACACACACACACACACACAGAGAACAGAGTGGGTACACGATTCAGCCCAAGAGCCATGGTACACCCATCCCATGCTATGTAGCGCATATATGAGTGTACACAATGAATAGAACGGACAGAAGGGAAGATACGTGGAGCAAGAAGGGATGCAAGGCAGAGAGGATGAAGAGGGAGAAACGAAAAGAACAAAATGAACAGGATACAGAAAGAAAGAAAAACAGAGAGAGAGAGAGATTTTGGGACGTGGATGTTGGCTTAAAGTTGGCTGGCAGTCTCACAGCCTGAAAACGTGTGTGTGTGTGTGTGTCTAATATTCATTCAACATGGGGGAAAGGTAATAGAGTTGTAGTCTTTCATGGTATATTAATGTGTGTGTGAGTGAGTGAGTGAGTGAGTGCGCTGGAGAGGGTAAGAAATAATGACTGGGAAAGAGGTACAGTAGACAAGGATGAAAGGAGGAAGAAAAGAGGAACTGAAAATGAGGCAAAAGACTATTTTCATGTAGTCCATTTTCTCTCTATTTTCCTGTACACTGCACACCCCACCTGCCTGTTGCCACTTTTCTGATACGGCCACACATACCTCACAATCAATGCTTTTCAGGAGTGGCGATTTTGACAATTCAGATCTACAATTCACACACTCTCTGCCATTTTACAACAAAGTTCACAATTTTATGACTTACTCACTAAACGGAAACCCTCAGTTGGCCGTGTTCTGACTACATATTTTTGACCGTACTCCATAAAGGCTGTACTCTCATATGACACAGTCTGTCTGAGGCTGTGTGGTGGTAAAGAAGGCATTGGTATCTGGATTCCAAACAGAGAGAGTGTGTGAAGTGGGCAAGTGGCGTCGTGACAACGGCCCGGATTGAAAGTATTGTATAATACTTTAGGGCGGAGACTAGAGAGATTATAGTTTGTCTTGGTGTGTCCAGGACCAGGATACAGTGGAAATGTGTCAGAGAGCAAACGTCTTATGCAAATTTGTTTAAACAGGTTTTTTTTTTCTTTTTAAGCCTTCCAGATACTAGCCTTTGTTGACAAGAACTACAAAAGGAATCTGGTATTTGAAAACAGAGTTTGAAAAAATGTTAAAGCATCGTCAGAAAAACTGCCACAGGGTCTGCATGAATAACTGAATACAGGGGGAACATGTGTCACAACATATTATATTTAACTGTCTATGGGAAAATCCTGGAAGTACAGTGTGAGGCAACGTGTTGCTCTAAGTTCCATATAAGCAGATCTTCATGACCCTTGCTGCAAGAACTCACCTTATCATCGCTGCACTTTTTGATCAGTGCTTCCCGAGTCTGGAGTTTGCCTTCCATCACGCTGAAGTCTCCATCTTTCTGCTCGATCTGTTTCCTGTGCGTGTCCACCTGCACCATCAGCTCCGAGTTCCGCTTCTCCAGGCGGCTGCGCGCCGCGTCCGTCCGCTTCACCTGCGTCTGTACCTCGGCGAGCTCGTCCAGCAGACGCCCGTGTTTGTTGGATACGCTCCAGTAGTTGAAAGACAGGATGACGATAACCACCATCAAGGCGATAAAGATGAAGGACGGCAGGCGGCCTCCTCTGCGATTTGCACTGAACCCTACCATCTTCAGACCTTTATTCTACTTTGTTTTCAATAAATAAATAGCTTCCCTTTATTAGTAGGAAATACGACGTTACTTCGCATACACGAACCGTGTACTGACCGCCAGGCTGGCCGGTTGACGTTAGCTAGCAAGCAAGCTAGGCTATCAGACTAACAATATTAATTATAAGACATAGTCCATGTCTAGCATTTAGCCAACTGAACAAGAACGGTCTGGTTTGAGGAAAACGACAAATCATAAGCTTTCTTAAACTCGTAGTAGGTACTATTACCTAATTTGTACGTTTCTTACCAAGCTAGCTATCATCCACACAAACCCAACACTTCTGCCTGAAAGGCTTAACAGCAGCAGCAGCAGCGACGTGGCCTGTGTGAGCCACACAAAGCAGACGTTAGCTTGCACTTCAGCAGACCTACCTTGGACAGCACAGCCGTAAATGTTAGCTACTTCAAATTCCCATAACAATTTAACATCCCAGTTTAAATCATAAGTACGACACGTTTTCTCGTTCACACCAAACACCTTTGCAGCCCAACTTAACTGTAGGTTATCTGCCAGCCCAGCGATCCTCAACTCCTATGTGCTGGCCAATTAATGCACCACGTCACATCAGTAAACAGGAATATGCATTCACTCAATTGTTTTTCAATCATTCATAGCTCGCTTGCTATAAGTTACAGCTAAACTGACCGCTTAACAGTATGCTCTGCAATTAACCTAACGTGATATGTCACGGCACAGTACTTTTATGTGGGCAACGTTAATATAGCTACTTGGCTAGCTTCTTATGTTCGAACACATAGCCTTTCACACTGAAAGACTGAAGTGTGCAACTTGCTAGTACAGCATGGCTGCGCTGTCAAGCAACCCTTGAAGCCTCTCGCTGATTTCCTAGCTGACCAACGTTTCGTTCGCTTCACTGCCACTTGTCTTCCACCAACAGTTGCCAGGATAAAGCCAGAAACAGTAAAAAAGCTGGCTAGCTACAGATTGCTACCTTGCTATTGTCAACAAATCCGTAAACCAGGCTTACCCAGGTTGATTTTGGTTGGAGGAAAATCATGAGTGTGAAATCACAACTTGTTCTCTTCTGCCGTTTTAACACAATCAAAACACCCCCGACAAATGTCAAAAGGTCTGTCTGCAGATATGACAGCTAGGTCGAATGCTAGCGTAGGCTACTTCCTTCTGTATGATCTACAGACTGCTAACCTGAAAGACAATTTACATAGCAAGCTAAGTGTCACATCGCTCAACAAGGTCTGCACAAATAGTAGGCTAGGCTACAAAATGACTAGCAAAATCGAATAACATATTATGCATACCGAATCAATAATGGCAACAAACCAATCAAGCTGCAACGTTATACTTCTTCCTACATCCACGTCTAGATGGAGGCAGAAATTCTTATTCGGAAGCGTTCCTCTGCATGTAAGGTGTCAGGGAAATTAAAATTGACAGTTACAATGTCCAATCCCACCAATACAAGTTGTGACTTGCGCGTCAAGGTTAAATGGGATTGGTTTACCTTATAATAGGGTGGGTGGGCAATAGTTTGCTAGAATGAACCGAAAACTCAGAAGGACGGTGGCGTGAACAAAATTGTAGATGTGGCTCTCAAAGTTCCGCGTTCGTTGCAGACATAGCCTATCAGAAATATGCCTATTACCCCCGAGTAACGTGATTGCTTGATGAGAAAAACTTGATGAGAAAACACCGTGTTGGGAGAGGTGGGGCGTCGGGGTAAACATAGCCATTTAAAACAACAAAGGTGTTAAGCTATGTGTTTTTTAAGTGATTTATGTGGGAAAAGATATGAAAAGATAATGTAGGCCTAAAAAGATGCGTGCCTGAAAAGATATGAAAAGATAGGCCTACTTACCTAGTATTTGCATTATATGTTTATTATAACAATTATATTATATAACAATTAGTTCACGCATGTGGACTGTGCGTAAGAAGCGAGTGAAGTCTATGAAAATCTGTGTTTTGGCCTATCACTGAATTACAGTTTCCCCCCATTCTTCTGTTGCTACGATTTGTTTAAACTTAATAAGAACATCATATTCTGTTAATAATTTATTATGACTTTTAGAAAGTAGGCTAATGCTCCAACTGCTGGATTATCATGTGAAGGCCAGTGGTTTATATGCAATTATCATACAGATGATATGAACTTACAAACAAACCATTGGAGTTTTTTTTTTTTTAAAAGGCCCCTTGAAGAGTGAAGAGTAAGCTATTTGTTGACTGCTTCAGCAGCAGTCTCCATTCCAAGGTTGACTCAAAATCAAGTTTTACTGGAATCACTGAAAGCAGGCAACACCTCTGTTTGACTAAGTTGGGCTACTGTGTTGAAATCGTTCACAGAGTGATGTTCCGAAAGCCTATAATTTTTTGAGGTACATATAGGCTGCCTATAAAACAGTATCCACTCCCCTTGGATATTTCCCCTTTTATTGTTTTAATAAATGGAATCTTTGCCAATTTAATTTCGCCTTTTTTTTTACAATAATTTACAAAAAATCCCCTCTTTAATGTCAAAGTGAAAGCAACATTTTACAAAGTAATGTTAATTAATTATAAATATATAGGTAATAAACTTCAGGAGGAAGAAGAGCAGCCTCGTCTTGGTGATTTAAAAGTTACTCTGTAACTCTGTCCACCCCCTGCACTGGTCAGACTGAGCTTCAGGCCACATGCAGGTGCCTTACCTCATACTGTAGTCTGCACACAGAGCCACTGAGCTCCTTTTCTCAGACACAAGTGGTAGCTTACATATCCACAGGGCGCTGTAAGTTCTGGATGTAAACAAAATTAAGCTGGCACCATAGCAGCATACATGAATATGTTCCTGTTCTATTTTGAAGCAGAGTTTTTCATTTGTGTTTCTTCAGATTGCATTGAAGTAGACCCCATAAAGTTATTATGCTGATTTTGATATTGTACTGTATGGATGGTAGCTGGACATGCTTTGAAGTCATAGGATTTAACAATACAGTGCTGGGGACAGATCAGATGGCCAGAGACTTGAGACTTTACTTGTGACAAAATACTTGAGACTTGACTTAAACTTAACTCTTCAAAGACCTGAGACTTGACTTGGACTCAAGCTCAAAGACTTGAGACTCGACTTGGACTTGGACAAAAAATGACTTTTGAACATCTCTGTAAAGGCAAAGTTTCAAGCAGAGTTCAGCAAAGTGTTTTACAAAATGCTAAAAACCAAAACAGTCTGTAAACTACAGGTTTATAGTTCAACCTTGACTGGTTGAAGATGGAGGGTCAAAACATTTCTCCAAATTGTACTTTAAAGTCTCTCTAGTCAGTCAGGCTTTAAAGAAATCCTTGACATGTGTCTGCAGTGAGGTATACTTTTTCAACACAAAAAGATGGAAAACATAATGACCATGACTTTCCATTTGTGTGCACTTAACATAATGTCCATGACTTTCCATTTGTGTGCACTTAACTCTGTCTGTGGGCAGAATGTACACAATATGTGTCCACATTAAGGGTTTGTTGTGGGTTAGAGTCTCAGTGGACATGAAAAGCCAATACCTCAGTGTACCTGGTGTCTTTGCAAGTGCACCAATTGTGGTTGCCACAGTTTCCTTTTGCTTGTCTTTGCTACACCTGCAGTCTCTTGGTGAGGACAAGCTATAATATATTAGCCGCTACTTTTGTCAGCTGTTTTCAAGGCCTTAATCTAATTTAAGTGAGGGTAAAATAAGGTCAAATTGTTAAAAATTGGATCCTCTCCAGGGAATGTTTTCTGTTTGTGTAAGGCACCTTGGAACAATTTCATTGTAGGCATGTGTAGACCAGGACTCTAAGGCTTTGGTTGCTAGGACACCTGCCCTGACACACATAAGTCTGCTAGCATCTGCTAAATAGCCAGCGGCAAATGTTTGGTGTCATCTTATCAGTTCGGTTTTTCATAACGTAATAACCACACATGAACAAAAACAACTTTGAACTCAAATTTGACCTCATGCTGTTGTTGTTGATCATAGATAGATACTTTATTCAAATCTAGTCAGCTTGAAAGAAGGAGGGGATATTTAGTAGTAATAGCACTGATCCATACCCCTTGTCGTGCACATAGCCTACTACTGAAGTTATATTTGGCCCAGTGAGACTAACATCTCACATCACTGTACTTCTGGAAATGCAGCACTCAGCAGTTTCATACACATATACACACACTCACAAATCAGCAGTCTGAGAGCCTTAGATCTTACTTTGTCACAATGTTCCCCTCTAAATTATCATCACACACACACACACAAGTAACTCCAGGGCCAAGAAATCCTTCATGTGAGGTTTTGGATCCACTAATCCATCTTCATGTGAGGTGTCAGGGGGCACATGATGGAGTGGGACTGTCTCTGAGGGTGATGCATGAGGCTCTGGATGTTTCTAAACGCTCCTCGTTAGTCATAATGAGAAGTGTTGCTTTCTCTATTCTGTACAGAAGGCAATTTGTCTCAGGTCTCCACACTATCATATTCAACTTCTGCTCCTTCTACTACTCCTCCTCTTCTTCATTTTTCTCCTCTTTTTCTCTCTCATCCTCCTCTTATTTCTGCTCTTCTGTAGGGCTCTCATATGTGGACGTAAAATACATATGCGGCATTTTGCATTATAACATTTTGTTTATTCGCGTGGAGCTTTTGTAACCCGGCTCTGCCCGTCCACGTACTGTACTTCCGCTCAATTTCATTTCGCTTTGTTGCACGAAGAGAGGCAAAGCCAAGAGTCTGGTTTACGAGGCTAGAGCTTTTGTGCATCATGAGGGGACCTATTATGTCGCCTTATACCTTTCTGTTCCATTCATATCTGTTAGAATAGCCGCCTGTCTCAAATACTGTAAACTTTATGATAGGAGAGAATGAATCATAAAGGTCAGACTGAGCAGAAAACACAAGACTCCCCAGATAAAAACCCATATCTTTTTTTTTTATTATTGTAATGCTGATAGGAACCTTCACACACTGAGGTAAGTGAGATAATCCAGAGCAGTAGAGAACGTCACACAGGCCCCCTCTGCAGCACACAACGACACCACCAACGCCACCACTCGGCTCCAAAACAAAAATGACTACAGAGGTCAGCAGTGTTCCTAGTCTCCTGTTCACTTTCACAGTTTGGTTGAGAGGTCTGTCCGTCGCCTTGACCACCGTCCATCTCACGTCAGAGCCAGCGATGTCTGGCCGACTAAGATGCTGCTGATGCAGGTCTGAAATGAGTTTTGCTTTGACTGATGTAAAAAATAAATATTCTTTAGTCCATCTGTTCTTTTCAGGTCTTTTTTGTTTACTTGTTGAATTGTTTTGTTTTGTTTACTTGCTTGTTTGTTTGCTTGTTTATTGGCATGAGGGAAGTCCCTCCAAGAGATGATGAGCTGTGTGTCTGTGAGTGTGTGCGCGTATGTGTGTGTGTGTGTGTGTGTTAATGCTACAATTTTTTGCTGCTGATGAAGGTCATGACCTTGGCACTTCCCCCTTTTTAAGGGCACTGCAGGTTGTGGGCGTCAGAGGTCAGAGTTCAAGGGGAGGGGGTCAGAGTATGGTCTCTCTGCAGACACTGATGAGGCTGTGTGGGCGGTTGGGGGCGGTGGGGCCAGGGGCAGAGGCGGGGGCAGATCCTGGGGGTTGGGAGGGGTCCGAGGGGGTCGGAGCGCTGGGAGAGGAGTGGCGCAGACGCACCGGCGTACAGGGGGAACTCAGAGCACCGCAGCTCTGCAAATGGAGGTCTTCATGGAGGCGCTTCCTAGGGCTTCCCGCCACCCGCTGGGACTGGGTCATCACCTGAGGGTCAACACACAGGTTGGAAGACATCAGCAGTTGACCACATGTCCACTTACACACTGCCACAGAAGAGGGCGCTAGAGAGCAAACGGGGTGCCCATTACTTTACACAAAACCTTCCGAGGATGGGAAAGGGGTTTATTCTGTTTTGTCTGTGTAATTGAATGCTTTCTGTAACAGACTGTACATAAAATTGACACCATGTCCTGACAGAAATAAAAAATACATATGTCACAAAAATATGTTATATAACGTAATATTTAAATAAAATATTAGCAGTAATTTTGAGAATATTGTATTCAGATGGACTGGAATTTGTATATTCAGACTAGATTCACCCATGACTGCTCTACAATAGTCTTTAGAGTGTGTGTTTGGAGTGTTTGGAATGTGTGTGTATGTGTGTGTGTGTGCGTGTGTGCGTGTGCGTGTGTGAGGTGTGTGTGTGTGTGTGTGCGTGTGTGTGTGTGAGGTGTGTGTGTGAGGTGTGTGTGTGTGTTTGTGTCCTGTGTTCAGCAGCCGGGAGATTGTGTTCCTCCTTGGAAGTGTTCCCGCTCTGATTCCCAGATCTGATGTTGATTGCAGTTGATTGCAGATGCAATTACGACTTTTCCCTAGTGTGTGTGTGTGTGTGTGTGTGTGTGTGTGTGTGTGTGTGAGGTGTGTGTGTGTGTGTGTGTGTGTATTCCCACCTGATCTATGATGTTGGCACTGAAGATGGCCTCGTCCATGTGCCTCTCATCGGACTTGATGACGTAGCGGATGCTGTTGACCACCTGCTGGATCTCTGGGGGCAGGCTGCAGCTGGACTGCTCCAGGAACTTGGCCACCAGCACCTTGGTGTCCTTGTAGGTCTTGAAGTCGGCCAGCGAGTGCGGACGCTCCTGGGGGGTCGCCGACGGCAACGTCCGGGGCTTCAGACGAAGCTCCGCCTTGCCCCCATCCCTTGCCTTACGGCCCCCACTGCGGGAGATGGGTTTGGGGGGGCCCTGCATAGATGCTGTTGCTTCTGGTTGCTCTGAAGAATCTGTGTGTTGGTAAGGGGAAATGAAAACATTGGCTTAAAAATGGCTTATAACTTAGGGTAACACAGTATCGACATAAGAGTGACATGACACTGTCATGACACATGAACCCTAACCCTAACCCTAACCCTAACCTCTAACCTCTAACTCTAACCCTAACCCTAACTTGTTATGACAAAAAAATGAATGACACTTAATAACAGAAGTGTTATGTCATAAACGTTTATGACTTGTTTATGACACGTTCATGACAGTGTCATGTCACTCTTATGTCGATGTCAAGTAAAGTGTAACCTAACTTTGTTCATTGACATTTCACATCTTAACCACATGTAACTAAGAATGATTAATTGAACTCCTCAAAACCACTAATTATCCCATGACTATTTAACTATTTTAAGTGGCCTTCATATAAAACTCATTAGATGCTAATTCAGTCCAGCCAACTCATTATGTCTGAACGGCAAGAGACAGAGGGCCAGATGTACGTACATTTGCGAACGTAGCGTTATCAGCGCCATGGACACACCGCAGATTGCGAACGCTGTCAGACCCAAGTTTCCGTCGTATTTATCAATCGTTCAATCCTTAGTGTAAACTGTGCCTTTCTCTGCCCTTCTCCGCCCATAAACGCAATTTACGAACGTCCACAACTGAATGGCAGCGCCTACAAGCGCAGTTGAATGAAGTTAACTGATGACAACATTAAAAAGAATCAAACGTTTAGCGATCATGAAATAATACCATACATGTCAACAAGATGTCAACAAGCAGGGAGATAATGAAGATCAGTAGTTCTACTCAAACTACTTGTGCACGTAGGCTATGGAAGATTGGTCAAATCTAGCAAGTAGGAAAGTTTAAGTGAATGACGTGAAAGTGAAAGTAAGACATGCGAAAGGCCAACGAAAGTTAAGGTTGCTTTTGGTAGTACAAATACTTTCACCACAAAAACTGGTGTTCTAAATAGCGATTCTGTTGTCTTTGAAAGGTTCTCTTATTGACGCATTGAACTGCAATGTGGATTAACACCTGCTTTTACAAGGCGGAAGTATTTAAGGCGCAGAATAGATGTGCACTTTCAGGAGCAGTCTTAGTACATACCGCGGAATACATAACTAGGCGCTCTTTACTCTTCCCCTCCCATCTTTTTACGCTAAACTCCCACTTTCCCCTGGATCCTCCCATGAATGCATATGCATGACATGACAATCGCAAACTGCCACTTTCAGCTCCCGCGACAGGCAGTTTGCGCTTTTACATCATTGCGGCCTGTTTGTACATACCTCGCAATGATTTTACACGCACATTGCGAAACAAATACGCCTGAAATGGGTACAAAAGCGTTGGTACATCTGGCCCAGAATGTCAAAGTAATAGCTTATGCAATCAGGTTGGTGATTGATTGGTAGGGGTTAAAAGCTGATCTACGACTTTCTGAGAACACACCATACCTGGCTCAGGTGAGATTTGTGGGGAGGAGCCTTCAGGGGGCTGGTTACCTGGAGAAGTGCAGGTACAGCTGTCACCTGTTCAGTGAGAGAGGCAGGTAAAGCATCCCAACAAACAGGTTAGATAAGCATCAGACGTAAGTCAGGCTACTGGAGAAGAAAGGGGGGCTGAATACAAAGACTTCAAGGCACCTAACCCTTGCCTAACCCTAGTGCCTTCCATGCAGCGCTGCCTGGAAGACAACGTTGGGGGCTTAAAACACCAAAAGGCATAGTGATGGTTGATAGTTGCTTATCAGTTAAACACAACATGACTGAAAGACAACAGTAGTTGTCATAACAACAGTAAAAAAAAAAGTTTTATCTAAAGTGTCAGCAACTTTGTAACCAAATTAGTTCCTGCAGCACAGTGGAAAAGCAAAACATACGAAGCACTGAGCATTACTTGCACGAAGCACTGAGCACTGAGTGGATTACTTTTGTTATCATGTGGAGAGCTGGACACAGACTTACAGCTTTTAGTGTTGTGATGCTGTGAAGAGCTTATCATTATGGCACTATAAGATAAAGTAAGCTGAGGCAATTAGAGAGAGAATCAGACATACAAACAGCAAGAAAGAGAGAGAGAGAGAGAGAGAGAGAGAGAGAGAGAGAGAGAGAGAGAGAGAGAGAGAGTAATGTGCGTGGACAAATGTACCTCTGGACTCTGACGTACAGGACACAGGGTCACTGGTGGACCGCACTATCCGTGCAAGCTTCCGGTACCTTCTCCCGGCTGCCCGGAGCGCTCGCGGACGATCGCAGGGCGCAGGGCCGGAGGCCGGCAGGGAGGAGATGTGTGTGGAGGAGGAGGAGGAGGAGGAGGAAGGAGACCAGACGCTGAAGCAGAGGCGGGCACCGCGGGAGCGTGCGTGAGAGGAGGAGGGGGGCGAGGGCTGGGTGGGAGTGGACGCCCCAGGAGCCCCGTGGCTGGTGGTGGTGCTGCTGGTGGTGGTGGTGGGGGGCCCTACGGCAGCAGAGCAGCAGCAGGAGGGGGCAGCAGACGGGGAGGCCGCGACCGACAGTGTCATCTTTCTGCCGGACCGGGAATCCCGGGAATTCCGCGGCTGGGAGGATTCCGAGATTTGGGAATTCCGGGAGCAGCATTCCCGTTCGTCCTCGTCTCCTGCGGCAGCAACGTTTTCCGAGGAGCGGGAGGTGGGTGTCGGGGGGTGACGGAGGCGCTGGGGGGTGGAGCGGCGGCTGCTGTGCTCCAGGCTGGTGCAGCTGCCGTCAGTTGGGGTGGCCGTAGGGGCGGCGTTCCGGAGAGTTCCGTAGGGGGACATGTCAGAACCCTGCACCTCCAGGGAACAGAGGTCCTCCGACGAGCAGTTGGGGTCGGGCAGATCCGCCAGCTCCGACACCATCAGAGATGCACTGTCCACTGAGGCTGGAATCACACACACACAATAACACACACGCACACAGACAGACAAATGGACAGACAGACAGAGAGGCAGGCAGAGAGACACACAGACAAAAAGAAAACACAGTCAGTCAGAGACTTTGGAAAATAAAAACCTATTTTTGGAAGAAAAGTCTCCTGCTTTCCTGCTTTATAGTGGCAAATGCAGAGAAGCCGGGGTCTTATTGTCTGGGCACTTCCATTAAGCTTAGCTTCCCTGGCAAATCTCTGAATAGGGCCCCCTATCTGAGATCCCAAAGCCCTCCCAGTGCTCACCAGAGAGGTTAGCCACACTGACAGATCAGCCTCACAAAAGCACTGCAGCAAAAGGGTCACCTTCCCTGCTCACTGTGCCAGCACACACACACACACACACACACACACACACACACACACACACACACACACACACACACACACACACACACACACACAGCACGCACAATGCACCAGGATGATCCCCAGCATATGGGGGAGTCTTTAAGAACATTCAGTGTGTGACAGCCTGATGTCTACTGCTAGCTATAGCTTAGCTACAGCGATAGCTTCTTTCTCACACTCTTACTCCATTTGGTGGTGAATAAAACAGAATTGACCTTGACTTTTGTCCCCACCAAATCCAACTATTCATTACAGATCCAATCCTACCTTTCTGGATGGGTTACAGTTATGTGAAATATATGTGCAAATGACAGCATCCCGCTGAGAAAGGAGATTTTAGAAGTGTATGGATTAAAAGATAAGAGCTTTTCTTCACTTTCCATTAAGCAATACAAAACAAACATGGGTCAAATTCCCCTTGGAGTATTCACTCTGTGTTTGTGGGTGCAAGAGAGAGATTGTGTGTGTGTGTGTGTGTGTGTGTGTGTGTGTGTGTGTGTGTGTGTGTGTGTGTGTGTGTGTGTGTGTGTGTGTATGTGTGTGTCATTACCTTGGGTGCTGAGGCCAGCTGTTGTGTTGCGATCACACAGACTTGACTCTGTGGCCTGCTGCTCCAGACTGGTGGTGACCTGAGAGGAAGATGGCGGAAGAGGAAGAAAAAGGAGGAAGAAAGAGATCAGAAACAAAATCACACTTATAGTTATAATTGTGTCACTCGACACAACATTGTGTACAGAGGAACATTTTCATGCTGTGTGTTTGTTTACACAGATTAAGGTGCCATATGTCACTCCTTGAGCACCTGAGAGAGAGAGAGAGAGAGAGAGAGAGAGAGAGAGAGAGAGAGAGAGAGGGGAGAGAGAGAGAAGGGTGTCAGAGGAGAGGGGAAGAAGAGGAGGAGGGGAAACAAGCACCCGAACATCTGGATGAGACGTTGCAGCTATTACCAGGACATCTGCCAACCCCTCTGTAGAGCAGAGCATGTCCACCAGGGGGCAGTGTGAGAGCACGTTCAACTCTGATTTCCACTGCAGCACCCGCTGTTTGAGGACACAGCACGAGTGTGGGACCAGGTTGGTAGCTAAACCAGTGAGTGGACATGAGCATGTCTGTGTATGTGTGAGTAGACAAATATGTACACAAAGAGTATACGACATCTGCGTGATACTTGCAAAAAATGGAATCTCCCATAGGATGATGCAGGAGAGAAACATGGGTACGTATTCATGACG
>NC_055976.1:17560314-17562814 GCF_018492685.1 Alosa sapidissima
GTAGCTTCTGCATAAACAATGTAGAAAACAAAGAACTTTTCCTTCTTAATTATATTAGATATGCACCTATACTGTATAAGGACATTTTTTTTATGAATTCAAAATACATATAAAGGAATTTGAAAATCTATCTATACAAATGAAAATATGTATACAACTGTGAGAGGAAACAATATGCTCATGCCTAGCTGCAGATTATATCTTGACCTGCCATAAAACATTTGAACTCTTATGCATGTGATACTGATGGGTATATCCTCTTTGTGTACATGTAAATACGTTGTTTGCTATTTAACTTAAATTGATTTATGTAGTTGTATCTGTAAGTGTAGGCATGTAATATGAGTTTGCATACTTTTCTCTCTTTTCTTTTCTACAGTATAGCACTATTGCTGAAGCTCTGTCCTTTTAGTAGCATTACCATTTATCCTTTTATCTATTTTTTTCCTTTCATTATTTAATATTATCTTTATACCAATATTAATGTAAAGTTGATTATTAACATGTTATACCTGTAGCTTTGGCAACAATGACTTTATTCATTCATGCCTATAAAGCTGCATTTGATTTGATTTTAGAGAGAGAGAGAGAGAGAGAGAGAGAGAGAGGGAGGAGAAGAGGGTCACACAGGAGGGGAATCTGTCACTCCACACTCTCAGATGGAGCTGCATCGCGTGCCTGTCTGTTTGATTAGCATCAAACCAGGAGAGCGACACAGACACCGCACGCACAAACCGCACGCACTGGCCAAAAATATGAAATCTTTTCTTGCACAGTTTCTCTTGTATGACTGTGGTGTGTGTATGTGTGTGTGTGTGTGTGTGTGTGAGAGAGAGAGAAAGAGAGAGAGAGAGAGACTCACAGGAGATCCATGTCCTCATTTAAGAGCTTATATTACTAACTGCGTCTCTTCCCTCATGACCCCAACAGAATAAGGACTAAACACGAAATAAAGACAACAAAAGAGAAAGAGAAAGGGGGTGAAGGAGAGGCAGAGAAGGAGAGGAAGGAGGGATGAAGGAGAGAGAAAATAGGAGATAGAAAAAGGACATTAATGGCCTTTTCCCATTTTAGGAAAACATTTTATTCGCATGTGAATACGCTCTGTACTGGTTTAGCTCTGATTCTATATATTTATATGTTTTGATGTATTTCCCATATCTTTTGCTGTACATGTGGGGAATATGTTCTGAATTCTTGTCCCTTATGTAATGAGCACTTTGGCAATACAAGTGCCTGTGTGTCACGGAAATTAAACACTTTTGAGTTTAAATTAGACAGAAACAGACAGAGAAACTCCACTCATTAAGATAATTCACTGTCATTTCACTTGTGAAAAAGGCTCATAATGCAGCCCACGTGAACACCTTCTTTATCTAGCACAACTACGGACAGACGTGGACCCCCACAGCCGTCTTCTCATAGCACTCCTCTACAGTGGGGGCTGTCCGTCAGAGGATGCAGTGGTGTTGAAAGTCATTCAGAGAGAGAGAGAGAGAGATAGAGAAAGATAAATAGAGAGAGAGGGAGAGGGAGAGAGAGAGAGATAGACCCACTTTGGCCTCTGTGAGTGGGAGCCAGCCTGTGCAGCAGTCTGCGGGGAGGGAGAAGGAGAGTGTGGTGTCTCGGCCTCCTCTTATTTCTCCAGAGGAAGATGGAGAGGCAGCTCATCCCAGCTCACTCTAAACGAGGACACACTAGTCTCTTCATGACTGTCAAATCACCTCACCAGGACAAAGCGCCATCACCAGAGGACACTCCAGCAGGGCCGTGTGTGTGTGTGTGTGTTTCAGTGTGTGCGTATGTGTGTGTCTGTAAGTGTCTGTTTGTATTTGTGTGTGTTTGTGTGTGTGTCAATAATTGTGTGTGTGTGTGTGTGTGTGTGTGTGTGTGTGTGTGTGTGTGTGTGCGTATGTGTGCGTGTGTGCGTATGTGTGAGTGCATGAGTGTGTGTGTGTGTGTGTGTGTGTGTGTGTGTGTGTGTGTGTGAGTGTGTGTGTGTGTGTGTGTGTGTGTGTATGTGTGTGTGTGTGAGTGTGTGTGAGTGTGTGTGTGTGTGTGTGTGTGTGTGTATGTGTGTGTGTGTGTGTGTGTGTGTGTGAGTGTGTGAGTGTGTGTATGTGTGTGTGTGTGAGTGTGTGTGTGTGTGTATGTGTGTGTGTGTGTGTGAGTGTGTGTGAGTGTGCCCTTAAACATTAGACCCCTAATTGACGAGTTTTTCATCAGATTGTAAGAATGTGAAATGGTGTCACTGTTGACCAGGTCAAGCGCTGCTTCCTCAGACACACCAGCACAGCAGAGGAGGAAAAACACTCCCATGTCCCCATGATGCACTGCGGCAGAGTGAACACCCTTCGACTCAGAGTAATGACACATAACGCACCCTAGAAAATCTCCTTGAGCTGCTTATAGTTTTTCTCGATTGCTTTTACCTGCTTAAGTAAACTAGAACCCACTTGGTCTTCATGACTACTTTCTTTGCACAGCAGAAGTCATCTCT
>NC_055976.1:17570314-17621071 GCF_018492685.1 Alosa sapidissima
ACTCTTAGAATATGGACTCACGAATTAGAATATGGGCATACAAATACGAGGGGAACACTTCTGATTCAGAGCCCGGTTGTGTAACAATCATACGTTTTTACCAGCCAAATTAGACCAGGCCTTTGCAAGATGGCATAGGAAAGGAATCCAAAGATTTAGTGATCTTTACAAGAATGGGATATTTTCTAGCTTCAATGATTTGATTTCCAAGTATGACCTTCAACAAACTGACCTATTTCGTTACTTTCAAGCTCGCCAATTTGCTAAAAGCCATAGCTCACACTTCCCGGCTCTTCCAACAAAGTCCCTAGTGGACTCACTTTTGGAAGTTCCTTCCTGGTTGAAAGGTTTCACAGCACATTCCTACTCATTGATTATGTTACTTGATCATGTTAAGATCAAAAATGCATGGGAAAAGGAACTTGGAACTGAAATTTCAGAAGACGTATGGACTAAAGCTCTAACAAGGGTGAACAACAGCACTTCCTGTGCAAGACTGGGTTTAATCCAGTTCAAGGTTGTACATCGCCTACACTGGTGTAGAGCTAAGATCATTCTATCCTAATGTAGACAGCAAATGTGTAAGATGTCATGCTAATGTAGCTGACTTGACACATATGTTCTGGTCATGCCATCCACTGGTAGGTCAACTATATTTGATGTATTATCTGAAGTTCTTGAGATGACTTTAGAACCATGCGCTATGATCGCCATATTTGGTGTACCAGATGAAGACACACACTTGACACGAAAACAGCTTAACATTATAGCATTTGTATCTTTATTGGCACATAGGCAAATTTTACTACATTGGAAATCAAGCGCCCCACCCACTGCAGCACAGTGGCTTAAAGATGTAATGATGTTTTTGCATCTAGAGAAGATAAAATTCACAATAAGAGGTTCTAACAAATTCCTCTCAGTATGGGGATCACTAATGTCATATTTTAGTAACCTCCAAGCCCTACCGGTGTAGTAAGTGGCCATCCTGGCTGACTCCAGAGGAATGAATGCCCCCCCCCCTATATTCAAGCTGCACTATATAAACACCTGACAATAGTAATCCATGATGGTGTGTCATGATATAGTTTGATAGCATGCCATCCTTCACAGAAATCATATTTGTATTCATGTTTCAATTCCAAGTATGTTTTTCCAAAAAAAAAAAAGATAGTTATTAGCCACCCCACAATCAGGTTGCTTAGCCTTACAAAACACAATGCATATATCTCTTGGTCAGGATGCAGAGGATTCATCTGGATTTGAGAAAAAACAAAACAAACATTAAGTTTGTCAGCTATTAGTCAGCTATTGATGCAGGTAGCCATCTTCTTGGTAATATACGGTATAGGCATGAAAATGCTCCACTTGGTTATTACTGGCTGTATTGCATCACTCTTGAGTGAAGCAAACACAATTTGGGTATTTTCCTGAGAAGTGACAGCAGTGGAGAAGCTCATGCTGAAGTGAGGGAATAGTTGAGTGCCATAGCGGTATGGAAATCTATTAATCTATAAATGCATGTACAGCAGGCTATTTACCCTGATGTTAGAGAGATTACTGAGCTACTATAGCTGATTTAGCAAGGTTTCAAAGTCTTTAAATATGTCAAATGTAAGGTAATTGCATGATTATTAGTATCTATGTCCTCCCAGACCCCCACCCTTCAATTCCCAACCAGTTTCACAGTTTAGATGAACGAGTGCTTTTCATTCAGTGCCTTCATCATGTGTGTGAGTGTCTCTGTGTGTGTCAAAACAAGAGAAAATCTAGGTCACAGATACCACCCGTGAATCAGGTGTGTGTGTGTGTGTGTGCTTGTGTGTTAGTGTGTGTGTGTGTGTGTGTGTGTGTGTGTGTGTGTGTGTGTGTGTGTGTGTGTGTGTGTAACACAATGACTGAGTCAAGGTGGTATTGTCTGACCCAGATTATTTGAAAGCAGGACGTGAACCTCAGTAGCAGGGTTAATTACATGGGGGAAAGTAGTCCAATAATACTGCTGTCATACAAGTCCCTGTGTCTCTGAGGAGAGGTGTGTGTGTGTGTGTGTGTGTGTGTGTGTGTGTGTGTGTGTGTGTGTGTGTGTGTGTGTGTGTGTGTGCCTGTGAGTGTATGCGTGTGTCTTTAGGTGTGTGTGTGTACATGTGCATTTATAAACGTGTGTGTGTGTGAGAATGTGCATAAAGGAGACAAGGCTTGGAGGAATAGAGAAAAAACATCAAAGACAAAGAAATTAGACAAAAATGTGTGTGCCCCACATGTCTGTGTGTGTGCATGTGTGCCAGTATGCATATGTGCATGTGTGTGTTGATCACTTCCCGGTTTACAGGCAACACTTCATATTTCATGAAAGACGTTATATCTCCATTTCTAGAAAAAAAACAGCGATTTTGATGAAAACTAGCCAGTGTTTAGCTTGGGATTTCTCAGGAACAGAGGCGTGTAGAAATACACGGTTTGCACCCACTGAGAGCTTAAAGTCTTACCTTTTAAACGAGCCATTGTGATGTGTTCATAGCTATAACACAGAATATGCTGTGGCTGTACAAAAATCATCAACAATGGTCTAGATTGCTGGCACTCTAGGACAAAGCTTCCGAAAACAGCTTGGCATTCAATGAGTTAAAGACCATTTGAACTGTTTTGCTGCTATTTACACATCAAATGGACTGTACTGCAGTGAGAGGGACGCCTGCCTATTGGGAGATAGACAGAGATCATGTCCACAAACACACACACACACACACACACACACACACACACACACACAGACTGAGGGATACCTGGGGAGACGACAGAGAGACACGAGCATGAAAAAGATTTAGCCATATCTTACCATACAAACACACACACACACACACACACACACACACACACACACACACACACACACACACACACACACACAATGACACACTTCCACATTTCCCTGCTGAATATGAACATTGTCTTGTCCTATAGTCCTATAGTTGTTGCCATGACAACCAAAGATGTTATCCTCCCTTTTCAAAATTGTCATTATTGTGGATTTGGCTGTGGGAGGACACCAAACAGATCCTTATGTATGAATACCACACACACACACACACACACACACACACACACACACACACACAATGACACACACCACCTGGCTGTTTCAGAGGTCCTCAAACACATTACTAGACTACAGAGAGTGTAGTGGCAGCTTTTCGGCGGCTGCTTCTGAGAGCGGATAACTCCGGACAACGCACGTCTTAGAAAATTTTATTAATTCACTTTTTACTTAAAATACAAACAAAAGCCTCTATGATATCGCATTCATGAAGTTGAAAAATTGCTTGCCACTTCCGCTCTAACTGGCCAAAGGTGTCCGAGCCCTATAATAGCTATCCGTCAATTAGACGGCCAGCGGTCACTCTCAATCGGCCAGACAGTTTTAACACTTAGAATTACGTACATTTAAACCATATTCACCATAAATATAAACCATATTTTATGAACATAAATATGCCATTGGCATTTTATCAATATCAATAATTCAATGATTTTGCAAACATAATGGCTGCAACAGGGAGTCAGAAGAGCTTGGTGAGTGTCCCCCTGGGTGCCTGTGTGTATGTGCGTACTGTATGTGTGTGTGTGTGTGATGTGTGTATGTGCGTACTGTATGTGTGTGTGTGTGTGATGTGTATATGTGTATGTGATGTGTATATGTGCGTACTGTATGTGTGTGTGTGTGTGATGTGTGTTTGTGCGTACTATATGTGTGTGAGTGTGTGATGTGTGTATGTGCGTACTGTATGTGTGTGTGAGTGTGTGTGATGTGTGTATGTGCGTACTGTATGTGTGTGTGTGTGATGTGTGTATGTGCGTACTGTATGTGTGTGTGTGTGTGTGTGATATGTGTATGTGCATACTGTATGTGTGTGTGTATAATGTGTGTATGTGTGTCAGAAGAGCTTGGTAAGCGTCCCCCTGTGTGCTCCTGTGTATGTGCATACTGTATGTGTGTGTGTGTAATGTGTGTATGTGTGTCAGAAAAGCTTGGTGAGCCCCTGAGTACACTGGTTGACCCCAGGCTTAGGTACACTGTGGATGTCCAAATCTCAACCTTTTCAGCGAAATGGTGGAACATTTCTATGCATTTTTACTGCAACATTTCCATAAATTTGCCAAGGTGACAGAACTGCAGGAATTGTCAAATGGGAAATGTCCTGATGGACCTTTGATGTGTGGATGGAGAGTTTTTGAGGTCAAAGCTGGGTTTTTTTTGCTTGTCTTTGCAAAGTGTGTCTCTGTACTTGGCATTTTACACACTAAAATGTTTTGGTTGGTTTGAGCAGGGCTCCTGGAGTGTGTGAAGGTTTTCACAGATGGTTCACTTCTCTGGAGTGTGAAAGTTGTCACTGTGTGACTACAAATACCCAAGTGAAAAGCAACAGACACACACACACACACACACCCTTGCCAAAAACATTGCCTGAAGAAATAAAACAACAGCTGATACTTCAGTGTGTTTAAAATGTGTCAAATGACATCATTTCTTCATATGTTTACAAGTGGCATCTGTATCTGTAATAATTGAATACCTTTGGGGAGGTTAGGAGGTTGTGATATGGATTGCATATTAAAATTAAGTAGTTCTGATTTTTTTTTACTAACCAAAATGAATAAGACCTATAATACTCTTTATTTCGCCCTGTTGTGCTTTTAATGAGAACTTCATGAGTAATAGCACCATTAACAGACATGAAACAATTTCAGTGTTGTGAAATTGTATGTATGTATGAGTGTGTGTGTGTGTGTGTGTGTGTGTACCAGTCCTCTATGAGATGTTTGGCCTTATAATAACCATAATACAATTATAAATTGTAGCTTTAAAAGTTGAAATGTAGACGCTGCAGCAGCTGCACTGAGCCATGCGTTTATACTGTGCATGTTCAGCCCCTTGAGTTTACACAGGTAGGAGAAACTCTGTGAGTGTCAATCTGCCTCTGTGTGTGTGTGTGTGTGTGTTTGTGTGTGTGTGTTAGTTAGTGTGTGTGTGTGTGTGTGTGTGTGTGTGTGTGTGTGTGTGTGTGTGTGTGTGTGTGTGTCAATTTGCTATGAGATGTTAGGTAGGAGAAAGCCTGTAATTAATGTCTCTGTGTGTCAATCTGCCTCTGATCTCACACCACCTCTCTCTTCTCTATCTAATGGGCTGTTTTCCACCATATTTGACAGTAAAACCAGAAAACAGTGTTTAACAGGTGACCCATACACACACACACACACCCACACACACACATGTTCCACCAGTCTGTGTGTATGTATTGTACTGTAGTGAATGTTTGTCTTTCTGTCTGTACTTCTCTCCTCTTCTGTATCCCCTTCACTGATCACATATTTCATCCTTCCTTTTTCCTCTCCTTTTCACTTCATCTCTCCATCTCACATCCCCCCTCTCGTACACTCTCTTCTTCTCTCTCTTTCCCTCTTTGATCCCTTTCTTTCTTTCTCGTTTCACCCCCTCTGCCATTAGCGGAGTGCTGTAGCGAATCTCACTGTGAAAGCTAAAGGAGAAGAGAGAGGACAAAGGGCGAAGAAAGGATGAGGAAACGATAGAAGAGGAGGATAGAGGAAAAGATAGAAGAAGAAAGGATGAGGAAAACATAAAAAACAAAAAAGGATAGAGGAAACGACATGATAAGAAAAAAGGAAGTGAGAAAAACAGTCACAAGGGACGTCGGCAGGAGTGTGGCCAGTGTGTGTGTGTGTGTGTGTGTGTGTGTGTGTGTGTGTGTGTGTGTGTGTGTGTGTATTGGGATGGGGGTTGCCATGGCGACTCAAACCTCTTTGTCACGCCATTGTCCTGGCTCTGGCTGTGGAGAAGGAGGTGTTTAGACCAACTGGCACCACTGCTGCCGTGGGCAACTGGGCCAAAGCTGCTCCACCTACAGTACACCACCCTAACACCAACACACACCACCCTAACACTAACACACACCACCCTCTACTGGAGATACACCGCCCTAACACCAACACACATCACCCTAACACTAATACACCACCCAAACACCAACATACCACCCTAACACCAACACACACCACCCACTACTGAAGATACACCGCCCTAAAACCAACACACATCACCCTAACACCAATACACCACCCTAACATCAATACACCACCCTAACACCAACACACACACACACCACCCTAACACCAACACACACCACCCACTACTGAAGATACACCGCCCTAAAACCAACACACATCACCCTAACACCAATACACCACCCTAACATCAATACACCACCCTAACACCAACACACACCCCTAACACAGACACAAACACACACCACCCTAACACCAACATACACCACCCTAACACCAACATACCACCCTTTACTGAAGATACTACAGATTAACAGCATCACTAAGAACACACACCAGTCTCTGCTGAAGATACAGCAGATCAACACCATCCCTCAGAACACACACCATCTCACACAATCACCCCCACGGTCAGACTCAGCTTCTGAGACAGCGTTTCCGCTGATGGTGGACAGTCATGCACTTCCTGGTGTATCGGACAGTGTCACACTCAGCACAGCCGTCTCCGGAGCAAGATCAGAGTCTCAGTGAAGGACCTATGATGTGGAAACCGCCATAATAAAAGTCCTTTTGTGTTGTTGTTGTTGTTGGTGGTGGGGTTGTTTTCCTGTAGCTGACCGAAAAGCATTTCCACCATTAAACTGCATTTATAGAGGAATAAAGTGCAAGCATTGCACTTTAATGATGGAGGAGAGCTTGCTTGCCAGAAAGAGTAATTATACAGTCGCACTTGTGCAGCTCCATTGCTCTGCATTAGGACACTGCAGCCTCTTTTAAGTGGCAATACTGAACATAGAAAAAGTGTTAATGAGGTTACTTTATGTGCATGTATTAAAGAGGGTGTTGAAATGTGTGGAAGCGTGTTTGTACTTATGTATGCATGCATGCAAGGGCATAAGTGGGAGTAAGTGTATGTGTGTATATGTCTGGGAGACAGATGTTTGTGTGTGTGTGTGTGTGTGTGTGTGTGTGTATGTGTGTGTGTGTGTATGTAAGTGTGTGTGTGTGTGTGTATGTACAGTATGTGTGTGTGTGTGTGTGTGTGTGTGTGTCTTTAATATCTGGTCCTTCTACAGTGGAGCTCAGTAAGCTGTTCTTTGTGTATGAGTCAGTCTAGTCAATCTGATTAGTCATTCAGTCATCACACACACACACACACACACACACACACATCTGTGATGGCTGCTGAGCTGGCCTGAGACGCGGCACTGACCCAAAGCCTGAGCGAGATTGTGGTTCTGGAAGCTGGAACCGTACTGAGCCCCCTACTGAGGTCCAGCCATCTCTGGGTCGACGGAGATGATAAGCCAGAACACAATGGACCAGCGCACTAACCCATGGCCCGGGGAGGGCTGCTGCTGTCTATGCAACTTTCATAATCCCCCTTATTCAGAGCCATTCACTTCCACAATGGAGAGCGCACCACACACACACACACACACACACACACACACACACACACACACAATCACGCTCATACGCACGCAGACACACACACATACACACACACGCAGACACACACACATACACGCACGCACAGATACACACACACACACATATACACACACACACACACACACACACACTGTCATTCACACCCAAATCCCACCGTAGTGCAATGATCCTGTTAGCCTGAAGCTGAATTCCTAGAATGATGGTCATATTTATTTTTTCCTAATAAAACAAGAGCAGTTCCAACAATACACTTGGAGCCGGTGTGTCCTCCTGATGCCCAAAAGGGGAAATATCAAATGATCGGATCCGACTGTGGCTCTTAAAACATGAGATGCCAGACCATCGGATCTGTCTGTCTGTCAACCTCAGGACACCAACACACACACACACACCACCCTAACACCAACACACACACACACACCACCCTAACACCACCACACAGAAGGTGACTCTAAACTCACGGGCCCCTGATCAGGCCTGAATAAAACTCAACACACTCCCGTGAGTGCCATTGACATGTGATCTGGGCTCCCATACACACTCAGTGTGTTATTTTAATGTCCCAGCATACATGATTAACAACCCATCTGTTTGCAATGAGGAGTACAAAGAGGAGGGGACAGGCAGGGCTGGGTTGTGTGTAACCGTCCGTGTGTGTGTGTGTGTGTGTGTGTGTGTGTGTGTGTGTGAGGGGGGGGGGGGGGGGTTAGGGCTGGATTGTGTGTAACTGTGTGTGTGTGAAGAAAGGTGTGACAGGCAGGGCTGGGTTGTGTGTAACTGTCCATGTGTGTATGTGTGAGAGGTGGGGACAGGCAGGGCTGCGTTTGCAATCAAGGTGCGTTTACTGGGACATGACAGGCTGTTGAGAGGTAAAGCTACATGCTGAAACACATGCTGGGCTGTTAAATGGCTACTGGTCTAAGTTTAACTGTGAAGCACCATTAAAAGTGTGTGTGTGTGTGTGTGTGTGTGGTGTCGTGATTGCCTGTGACTCCTCTCTAGAATCCTAAGACATAGCAGCCGGACGCAGGGCTCCTACCCAGATGGTGGAGGATGATAATGTTGTTTTTCCTCCTAATGAATGTGAGCGTCCCCAGTAGTGTAGTGTAGTGTAGTGTAGTGTGTGTGTGTGTGTATGTGTGTGTGTGTGCGCGCATATTTGTATATGTGTGTGTGTGTGTGTGTGTGTGTGTGTGTGTGTGTGTGTGTGTGTGTGTGTATGTCTGTGTATAACTGTTCCTGTGTGTGTCTGTGTGTGTATGTCTGCAACTGTATGTGTGTCGAACTATGTGTTTGTGAGTGTGTGTGTGTGTGTGTGTGTGTGTGTGTGAGTGTGAGTATGTGTGCATGTGTGTGTGTGTGTGTGCGTGAGTGTGTGTGTGTGTGTGTGTGTGTAAAAGATGAGAGAGAGCCTGTAGGGCCTGCAAATCCTTCTGTACCCAGTGGAGCTCCGCTGACCCCTGACCTGTTGACCTTTTGACCCCTTCTACCTGAACATCCAGATGGTGGATCATCGGGGGACAGTCTCTTCCATTTAAACTCTGCCCCCGCACCATGCGTGGTCTCCTTCTACATGTCAACTGCCCTCACTTTGGCGCAGATATTAACATGTAGCCTAATCAACTACTGTATACCATTAATATATAAATATGACAAAGTCTTAAGTCTTATGATAGGGAGGAATGTAGGGATTATATGACATGGCACCTCCCTAAGGTCACAACAGAACTCATGACTTTTCAGGCTACTGCATGCACTGGCTCCCGAGTCCTTTCTTTTTACATTACATTACATTTGGCTGGCGCCTTTTAACCAAAGTGACTTCCATCAAGGGAAACAATCAAGGTAGAGTATGATAAGGCCGAGTTAGTGCAGCAATGAGTGCTACTTCCATACAGTCAAGTGTCAAGGTCTAGTCAGGTGGTAAGTGTTAGAATTAGCAAGTCTATTTGTAGGTGGTGCTACTCTCTGAAGAGCTGGGTCTTCAGGAGTTTTTTGAAGGTAGAGGGGGACGCTTCTGCTCGGGTAGGAACTGGTATTGCGTTCCACCAACTGGGAACAACAGATGAGAAAAGACTACACAACAATTGAGTGTCCAGCGTCAGTTCTGGCAGGCCAAGTAGTCATGACGACGCTAACTGCTATTGGCCAACAACACGGTCGCATCGTCTCATCTGCGTCAGCGCATCAGCTGGTCAACTCCCCTCGCTTCTAAATGGCTACGCCCAAACAGTCGCCTTATTTAAAGCTGCTTTAGCTGTTCCTAACTGCTTGCTGCTCGCATCTACGCAACCCACCTCCTCCCCAGCTCCACCTTGTTGTGTATAACATGGCTTCTATGTCATCGTTGCCGCTCTGTTCATATGGGGTTTAGCTCTCCCAGTTATAAACTGTGTGAGCGTCCCCTAATGCTGCTGCGGTCCCCTGACTCTCTGCTTTTTCATGGTACTAAGGAAAGGTCAGGGGACTCCTCTAAACATAAACCATACCGCCAAATTTAATTCGTAATTTATTCAATAAAATGTCCTAAATAATTGTATTGTCTGTGTTGTTCTTGACTTTGGACCTGACAGAACTACCATCGCCCCGTAGTTCATGAACTCCTCTGTCACACTGGCACAATCCAAATCCAAAGCAGGAGTTGGACTGGACTCAGACTCATTCACTGGTGCCTTGGTATTACTGTAATGCTTTTAGTAGACTGAGGTGCTCTTTGTTGGTACAGAGTCTCTGGCAGAACCACATGTGGTCGGTCATGAGGGCAGTTTTGTGTGTGAATGTGTTTTCTTTGGGCTGGAGCAGTGCTTGAAGGACAGTCAAGTCTGGCAGGTTATATGTGATACCGGAAGAAGAGAAGTCTGGGAAACAGTCTGGAGCTGTGTGAGATGTGACACACTGCTGAAGGACGAAACGTGTGATCATTTCTGTTTTTGGTGGTGTGAGACATGACACACTGTAGAAGGACGAAACGTGCGATCATTTCTGTTTTTGGTGGTGTGAGACGTGACACACTGCGATCATTTCTGTTTTTGGTGGTGTAATTTCTGTTCTTTTTTTTCATTCTCACCATTAACTTATATTTTCCCTCCTTATGTTTAACCTTTGACCCGGGGAGCGCATGCGCTGTGTGTTTTTGGGATAGGAGGTCGTTGGACCAGTTGCAGGTGAAATGGTAGCTACGTTGTTGTTCTGTACTGAACCGGAATGAAGTCGTTAAAGTTATATAAACGTAGTGTTTATTGAGTCTAACATTGGTAGCAGAGGATGGCTGTTAGTTGCAAGGTTCCGCCGAAGTTTGACGAGACCCCGGCCGTACGAAAGTTGGAAAAATAAAAAATCAACGTCTGGACACGGGTTACAGAACTCGACGAAAAGAAACATGCACTCGCTGTCGCCTTGGGGCTCCAAGGAAGAGCCCGGGAAACAGCCATGGAAATACCCGCAGCTGACTTGGACAGTGATACCGGTATGAATACGTTGTTAGCAAAACTAGATAGTGTGTTCCTAAAGGAGGAAAAAGACTGGGCATATGAAGCGTATTCCCATTTTGATAGCATTACAAAAGACAGTTCTCTGTCCATGTCGGACTATATAATTGACTTTGAGCAGCGATATAACCGGATGAAAAAGTACCACGTGATGTTACCCGATGCTGTGTTGGCATTTAAGCTCTTGGACACGGCTTGTCTGGACGTGAAAAACAGGCAACTTGCACTGACAGCGTGCATGGACTTAAAGTTCGCCGACATGAAGTCAGCACTTCAGAGGATTTTCGGAGGAAAAACGCCAGGTACGTCAAACGGAATACAAGTGAACCAGCAGGACGTGGCGTTCTTTACAGAGCAAAGACCGCAAGGACGAGGACAACGGTACACGTTACAGACTGGACAACAGAGGCAGCCTTTACCAGGTACCAATCCACTGGATAAATTCGGTAAAAGATCAAGATGCGCCATCTGTCAGAGCACGTTTCATTGGGCTAAGGATTGTCCTCATAAGAAGAGTGAATATGTAAAACTAACTGAAGAAGAAAATGTTGAGGAATGTAACATCACACTGTTTACAAAAGCCTCCATGTCTGACTCAGAAATCTTCTTGGTTGAATCCCTGGGGTCAGCTATTATTGGCACTGCTTGTACTCGTACTGTATGTGGGGAGAAATGGCTGGAAAACTATGTGAAAGACCTCAGCCCAGACCAAGTGAACAAGGTGCTGCAAACGGAAATCCCCAGTTGCAGGCCATTTCGATTCGGAGATGGAAACTTAGTATATTCCACAAGAAAAGTGAAACTGCCTGCCAAAATAGGAAAGACAAAATGTCATGTTGAAGCTGAAGTGGTTAAAGTTGATATCCCACTGCTGCTGAGCAAAACATCTTTGAAGAAAGCAGGAACCATTTTAGACATGGAAAACGAGCGAGCTGTGATGTTCAGACAACCTGTGCCTCTTGAATTCACTAGCTCAAAGATACTAAAAAAAGACAAAAGATACTAAAAAAAGTGAGATTGAAGATGAAGTCCTTACTGTGACAGAAAACATGTCCACTGATGAGAAACACAAAGTTCTCCTGAAGCTTTACAAACAGTTTGGCCATGCTTCCGCAGATCGTCTACAAAGGCTCATTCGTAGCGCAGGAAATGACGATAAAGAATGTATTACTATTTTGCAACAAATAGTACATGACTGTGACATATGCGTACAGCAAGACAAAACCAAAGCCTGCTGCAGGTTTGCCCTGGGCCTCAGAGTATAATGAAACAGTAGCAGTGGACCTGCACGAGTTGGAACCAGCAGGGCTTAAAATTCATTTTTCAAAATGGGGGGGAATTCCCCCCTTAGGTTATTCATGTAGGGGGGATTTACACAATTTAGGGGGGAGGGGGGATTGCAATTTCGATACTTCTTCGATACTTTTTAAAAGTGTTTGATTTTGGGGCCCCCAAGACCCTGACGTCATCAGTAATATATACTGTAGTGGGATCATTCACAACAGTGGACATCCTAGATTCTGCTTGACTCTCTCCACACACACACACTGAAAATTATGGCTTATGTGATAGGCTATGTTTCTATTTCATATATTTGTTAATTTATATAGAGTGTATTTAGTTAATAATGTATAGCATTTTACTAGTAATTACTAGCAGCTAAACATATTTAGTAATTTGAATGCTTCATATTGACGTTTAAGCTATAACACTTAGGCATATCTTTAATGTGTTGTGTAGGTCTAATTGAGTGCACATTGGTGATGAGTAGGTGTAATTGAGTGCCTGTCACTTCAAGAAAATACGTGAGAGTAATTAGCCTCCCTTCAGCCTGACGGTTTTAGGCTAGTCGGTAGTGAATACAAGTTGTGCATAGTGCAAAAGGATATGTGGATGCAATTCATTATGTTTTCTATGTTATTAGATAAAATTAATGTTCAAAAAACTAACAAGTTGAAGACAATCTTTCTGGGATCAAGTGTTGACGTGACCTGAGCTAGCAGGATAGTTACCAAGGAGCTCTTTCCAGATGTAAAAGTTTGCCATGGTTGCGTAGTAGCCTATTTGCGTAAGCGCAAAGTGGTTCTCTCTCTCTCTCTCTCTCTCCGTGTGTGTGTGTGTGTGTGTGTGTGTGTGTGTGTGTGTGTGTGTGTGTGTGTCTGCGTCTGCATGAGGCCATGTTCAATTCAACTCGGTAGTTGATCCGTCCGGTCAATAGCACCGCCTTGACCCCACTTCCACCCCACGCCGTCATCAGACAGGCTATAAAAGTGTATGCGGGAATTTCTCGCATTATGATGGCTAGAGTTGCGGGACTTGAACAAATTATGCGCAATACCCGCAATCCCGCAGTGAAATGTAAGCCCTGCCAGGCGTATTGTACCTCCATATAGGGGGGGGGGGGGGGCGATATGGACAAAAAATAATATCTCGATATGTTTTGTGATTTTGACGATAACGATAATTAGTCGATATCCTTTAAAACATTTTTTGTACAAAGTCTGAGTCGCTTTACAGCTCATTATTTATAAGTAGCATCAATACAATAATAACCAATAAACTAACCTGTGATTTTTTAACCAAATCAACCAATGCATTGTCACTCTGACAAATTCTAATTCTGCCCCCACTAGAGTGTGTGGCAATGACATGAGAAAGTCTGAAGCTGAAGTTCCTTTCAAAAACCTTTACTTAGGATTCACTGTAAAATGAAGCAGACCAACAGAGTAAGAGCAATCATGTAGGTTAGCATTCCAAGTTACAGAATAGAAACTAATGCGTTAGCTTATGGCTAATGTATATGAGAAATCCCATAGAGATGGTAACGGTTAGCATAATCGATAAACATAGATATTTACTCATAACAAAAGACATTTCATTTGATGCAGCAAAACAAGCATTAAGAATTGGCACAATAATGATGTGTTTGAGGAGGTTGAAAATGCAGGCCAAAAATGTGTCTCCACCAGATGGGTCTGTAGTCTCAAAGAAACTCCCAAGGGTATTGTGCCTAAAGCACAACTAGTAGCCAGAGGTTTTGAAGAGCTTAAAATGCAAGAGTTACAGAAAGATTCTCCAACTTGTGCCTCAGAATCTCTTAGGCTATTGTTATCAGTAATCTGTCAAAACCAGTGGCAAGTCCATTCTATGGACATCAAATCTGCATTCTTGCAGAGCATGGAGCTGTCCAGGGATATTTATATCCGGCCCCCTCCTGAGGCAGGCAGTGAAAATGTTATATGGAAACTAAATAAATGTGTATATGGTCTTGCTGATGCATCTCTATATTGGTATAACAAGGTCAATGCTGGGCACAGGTGGTAAAATGTCGCAGGTGGATCCAGCCGTCTTTTATTGGTTAGACAAGCAGTCTAAGGTTACTGGAGTACTTGCATGCCGTGTAGATGATTTTCTTTGGGCAGGCTCGCAAGATTTTTCAACAAATGTGATTCCCCTACTGAAGTCTGCGTTCCATGTAGGGCGCGAGGAGCACGAGCATTTCTGCTATGTAGGGATGGATTTTGCTACTGTTAATGGTGTAGTTCAGGTACATCAGCACAGTTACATTGAGAATCTACAACCTCTTCACATGCAACCAACACGTGCTATACTGAGGGATGCCCCCCTTAATGACACTGAAAAAGAGCAGATTAGGTCAAAAATAGGACAGATCCTATGGGTTGCCAAGCAGACCAGACCCGATGTTATGTTTGACTCATGTAGTTTGGCATCTAATATCAAAAATGCTACGGTGCAGTCTATGCATGAGGTAAATAAAATCATCCGTAAGCTGAAGTCAGAAAAGGTGACCCTCAAGTTTCAGCATTTGGGAGACAATGATGCTCTCAATTTGGTTGTTTTCAGTGATGCTTCTCTGGGCAATCTTCCAGATGGCGGTACACAGGGGGGGGCATTGATCGTTCTTATGGGAGAAAGAGGTACGTTTTCTCCTCTCTGTTGGCAATCCAAGAGAATTAGACGTGTTGTACGAAGCACTCTTGCAGGAGAAACACTTGCTATGTCAGATGGTATAGACAATGCTATTTTTCTTGCAACTCTTATGAGCTTACCACTGGTAATGCTGAACTGAATGCTCCTTCACTGGTCTGTGTGACTGACAATCGATCTCTGTTCGATGCCCTTAAGTCAACTAAACAGGTCACAGAAAAGAGACTCAGGTTGGACATAAGCAGCATTAAGGAGCTTATACAAAGCAAGAAAATCAAAGAGATGCTTTGGTCAGACACAAAAGGCCAACTCGCTGACTGTCTCACCAAAAAGAGAGAATCGGCTCTGGTGCTTTTGAAAGCTCTAAGTGAAGGACTGTGGAATCTCTGGTGAAAACTTTGTTTGCGTTAATATGTTCATCTTTTGTCAAACTTACTCGGAATGTATCAGGATGTCACTTTTTTGTTTTATAGCCATTGGATGACTTTGTATGTTTATTTGAAATCTTGACGGGTATTACTTTTACATTGTTTTATTATTTCACATAAAAAGGATAGGGAGATTGTTAACTTATATTTTCCCTCCTTATGTTTAACCTTTGACCCTGGGAACGCATGCGCTGAGTGTTTTGGGGATAGAGGGTCGTTGGACCAGTCGCAGGTGAAATGGTAGCTACGGTGTTGTTCTGTATTGAACTGGAATAAAGTCGTTATTATACACATAGTGTTTATTGAGTCTAACACTACCATCACCCCGTAGTTCATGAACTCCTCTGTATCACACTGGCACAATCCGAATCCAAAGCAGGAGTTGGACTGAACTCAGACTCATTCACTGGTGCCTTGGTATTACTGTAATGCTTTTAGTAGACTGAGGTGCTCTTTGTTGGTACAGAGTCTCAGGGCAGTTTTGTGTGTGAATGTGTTTTCTTTGGGCTGGAGCAGTGCTTGAAGGACAGTCAAGTCTGGCAGGTTATATGTGATACCGGCAGAAGAGAAGTCTGGAAAACAGTCTGGAGCTATGTGAGACGTGACACACTGCTGAAGGACAAAACGTGCGATCATTTCTGTTTTTGGTGGTGTAATTTCTGTCTCTTTCTCTGTCATTAATTTTGTTGTTTGGGAATGTGTTCCAGTCTAAGGGATTGTATGTGAGTATATGTGTGGAAGAAAGATGTTTGTGTGTGTGTGTGTGTCTGTGGGAGTGTGTGTGTGTGTGTGTGTGTGTGCGTGCGTGCATGCGTGCGTGCGTGCGTGTGTGTGTGTGTGTGTGCGTGTGACTCACCAGCTGACAGTCCTCCAGTGAGTTGACTAGCTGGGCGTTCTGGCAGGAGAGGATGGAGCCAGCCAGATTCAGCATCACACACACCGCCGACAGCAGCATGAAAAAGGTGATCTACAGATGGGGGAGGGAGAGAAAGAGAGTGTGTGTGGGAGAGAGAGAGTGTGTGTGTGTGTGTGTGTGTGTGTTGGGGGGAGGGGGGTTGAGTGTAAGTGTGCAAGAGAGAGGAGACAAAAGTAAAGGACAGAGAAATATAGATATAAAGAAAATTAATTTGATAAAAGCAGAAGGAGAGGTAGAGGGAGAGAGAGCGGGAGAGGGAGAGAGAGAGAGAGCGGGAGAGAGAGAGAGAGAGAGAGAGCGGGAGAGAGAGAGAGATAATGAGAGGGGGATAATGAGTGAGAGGGAGAGTTCCAGATAGGGAGGGAGAGAAATGGGAGAGAAAAAAGGGTTTGTCAGTGATGGCAAATAAATGACAGCTCTCACATTTAATGAATCAGCTTTTCATTTCTTTTCTACATTTTTCAAATTAAGGCTGTGGATTGAATTGTTGGATTGAATTGGTGGATTGAAGTGGTTAGTTCCCCCAAACACACTTCTTTCTTTAGAAAAATGAAATTCCTTTTACAGGCACAAAAATGATTAAAGACATGTTTATTCCGATACCATCAACTCCTTATTATTTCATCACATTGCTACAAATAATTTGATGTACTCAAGCACATAAATAATATTCAGCATACATAATACATGTGTTACATGCATATTCAAAGACATGCATAATATCAACATTCAGAAACATTTGCATTAGAAATTTCATTCAATCACATCATAGCTACAATTTGGCAACATCAGCCGAAAACACACACACACACACACAAACACTACTGCATATCAAACACACACACACACACACACACACACACCATCGCATATCACACACACACACACACACACACACACACCATTGCATATCACACACACACACACATCATCATCACATCTCCCCCCCCCACACACACACACATCATCACATCCCCCCCCCCCCCCCCCCCCCCCCCCACACACACACACACACACACACTATTGCATATCAAACACACACACACACACACCATTGCATATCACACACACACACACATCATCACATCTCCCCCCCCCCCCCCCCACACACACACATACACACACAGCTTGAGAAGAAAAAAAGAGTAAAGAAGGTCAACCCTAAATAATCTCAACCATCAATACACAAGCAGTGAGATGACAGGAGAGGCCCTTTAACGTTTAACCCTTTGGAACCTTCTGCTCTTCTTTTCTGTTTGGCCGGTCATGTAATCAGTACTTTCATCTGTGGTGCAAGAAAGGGAAAGTATCTACAGGTGGGCCTATTTAAACATCTAAAAGCTGTGCTCATCACAGCTGTGAGGAAAGGAAAAAAGCCCCCAAGCTGAGACAGACAAACACATGAAGCAAAGTAACTTAATGTCCTCCCATGATTAAGTTTACTTCAACAGGCTTAATGTCCTCCCAAGATAAAGTTTACTTTAACAGGCTTTACCCTACAATATCTCACGGGCTACAACACTGCAGTAAGATCATTTAGAACCCCTGTGTGTGTGTGTGTGTGTGTGTGTGTGTGTGTGTGTGTGTGTGTGTTTGTTTCAGGGCATAGAAGGACAGTTTTCAAGACATTTAAAAGAGCAACGAGGACCCTCTCGTATAGGAGGACAGTTGGCTGTCCTCATAAAAATAAACCCTATAAAACCTTTTCTCAGCATGTTTTAATACCCAAAAAGTGGTTTTCTCAAAAGTCCTTATGTACCAAAAACCTGACATATTTTGTATATTTGTGTGTCCGCCACTGCCCCCTATCGGTGGTCGTGGTCCCTGCATGCTGCGACACACAAGCGCGGGAAATTATACACAACGCGGGAAATTATACACAACGCGCGAAATTAGACGCTAAATCAACACTGCGCATGCTCATACTGATTGGCTGGATAGAAGACAGCTGCTACACCTGTGATCACCAGATTCATTTGCTGGGAGTTCTTCTGGAAATGCACGTTGTGGAGAGAAGGTAAGAAATCCATAACAAAACGTTTTAATAGGTAGGCCTAATAGCAGTGTTATTATGGTATGTAATATAGGTAAATGCTTGTTGAATGACATAATGTTAAAGACTTAAACAAAAATAGCCTACTGTGTGATAAGTAGCCTAGCCAGTTAATTCCATATAGCCTACTACAGCCCAGAGATAGCACCAATAGACTGTATTCCAAGTAGATTAAGCGTTTTTATTCCCAGCGATTCTCCCAGAATTACCTATTGGTAGGAAATGTACTTGACCTAGGCTACTGTTAGCTGGCTAGGTGCATGCTATTGTTATTGCCAATGCTATTGCAGGGAGACTGAACCCTCCGATCCAGGTAAGTGGCCTGGATATTTAAAACTACCACAAAGAAATTAGTCAAGGAATAGCAAACACCAATGTTGGCAGATCAGTTACGACCAGTAGTGTTGAAAGATGGTATATCGATCTTATTTCATCCATTTGGTAAGATTAACACTATATTCAGAGCATTGCTAGCTATCGGATGGGAAAAGTATATTGAAGAGGTCACGTTGGACAAACTAAGGCTTTAGATAGACGAATGACAGTAATTTATGAATACGTTGTCAGACGGCTGTAAATGTATTTTGTTTTTGTTTGCTTTTCATCAGAGGCGTCAGACTTTTACTAACGTCAATTTCGCTAGCAAACTACATTACAACGTTGCTCTTTGTGCTCCTAAACCACGAACAGCACACAGTGGTATTGGGGGAGGGAGGGGGGCTACAATCGTGACTATCAATGTTAAACTTTATTTTAAGTCTGAATTGTTCCAATTTCTTTGAAGAGGTAAGGGAGGACGTGCCCATCTAGACAACTAATAGACTAAATATTAAGTAGCCCAACATTATCTCCTACGTGTGGAAATTATAGCCAGAGGTTATGGCTTGGCAAGCTTAATGTCCAGCACATAGAATTTTGACGGCTAAGCTAAGGTCTGTGGTAAATGAGTGCTTTGTTTAGATCTCCGTTGAGTTTATCCTTTAACATAGCCTACATTTTCTGTTTCTCTATTTATTTGTATGCATTGTCATTTAGTATCTGAACATACTGTTTGAATATACATGGTATTAGTGAGATGAGTAGTGAAGTTGTTTTGTTGTTTACATTTTTGTTATTAATTTCCTTAGTAACTTCTGTCATGCCACGGAGAACTACTCTTCTTCAGGATGCCACTAATCACATCCTTGCAGGAAGAGACAAGAATTCAATGTTAGAGATCAAATATATTAATCCAGTTAAAGGTGAGTGACTGACACACTGTAGGCTAGACTGAAGGTTACATGTCACTGGTTCTTGAATTGACGTTGCATTGTAGCAATTTATAGGAATAATTCAGTTGTATGTGATTATTTGCATTGCTGAGTTTTATCCAATAGATATAGTCTGCTACCCCTGTTACTCTAATAAGGTTGTGTCTGCAGGTCGTGGTATCTTCACTTTAGCTGTTTTCAATCAAGGAGACTTTGTGGTGGAGTATAGAGGGGAGCTCATTGATGCAGCTGAAGCTGAACATAGACGTAAACTGTACCACAATGCATGTTCGATCTTCATGTTTGACTTCACATGGAAGCGGAAGACATGGTGGTAGGTTCAGAATGACTAATATGTTTAGATTACTATAGTGAGAAGTCAGGATTTCTGAAGTAAAGATCTCATGTTGCATTTTAACTTGCATCAACTGTGCATGTACAATTCAAAAGTGTCACTATAAACGTCTGTTTAGTGCATGATGTTTGTACATTTGCAGTATTGATGGAGCACTTGAAGATGGGTCATTTGGACGACTGGTAAACGATGAGCACAAGGCACCAAATTGCAGAATGAAGTTGATCGAAGCAGATGGGAAGCCACATCTCTGCCTTTTTGCACTGAAGGAAATTATGGCTGGAACTGAAATCACTTATGACTATGGTGGGAAAGAATGGCCCTGGCGTAAAGAGGTGATTTTGATTTTATCCCCATATGAATTGGTGTCAAGGTTTAAAATGTATAGCCTATATTTTGACATCTTGATAAAAATGAAATCCTCTCTTTGTGTTAAGCTGTGTCCGTTTCATGAGGCCACAGAGATTACACAATACCTATCGTTTGTTAGTGCCAACAATCATAACCAAAAAACAGAAGTCACATCTTGGTGGTCTTCAATCTGGTTTTCAGTCAATCGTGTCTCTCTCCTACCGTGGAAATCCAGAGTTCACGCGAGAGCACAATGGAATTGTCTCGGCGAGACACTCTGGCAATGATGCACGTTACTTTTACCCCGATATCCCGGGGAACCAGCTAAACTGATGAAGAAAGCACTGTAACGTTGGAGGACGGTACACATTGGTCGTAGTGTTATCCAATTGCGTGCAGTGAGATTTTTAAATGCATGCTTGTTGCCGTCCCTCGAGTTGGGCCATTACATTGTTCGTGGCCAGACCCTTAATCTTTCTAGATTACCAGGGTCTGGATTTTCCAGGCTATCTCTCTCCCAGATGATGCCAGCAAGCTTATCTGTATGTTTTGTATATTTCCCCTACTGTTACAACCACTGCTGCCCAATTTTTTTCTGTTTAACTTGTTTAGACACAACTCAGTGGTGGAAGTTTCCCTTCTGGCCAACACTCCGTTGCAGAGCTTAGTGACCACGCCCATGACTTGGAACCCAATGTTTTCTCTACAGACTTATTCAGAGGTGAGTCCCTGCTTGAAGAAGCAATGCCTGGTAAATACTGGGGTCTTGCAAGGCACTGTGCCTTCATGTCCTGTGTTCTCTTCAACAGACACCGAATTGAGAGCAGAGTGTCAGTCATCCACTCCCACACCAGACAACCCTGCGCATGAGGTTAGTTTGAATTCAGCTGTTTATTTCGGGATGTATGAATGATTAGAAATTATATAGTTTCGTAAGGGACATATTTATCAATGAATTACAATTATACTGCAGGTACAGTCTGAATCTTTTGTCGGTTCACAATTCACACTTTGTTCCCCTGTCTACATCGTTTTCAGTGTCATAAACTTAAAGGTTTGAGTGAAATAGACACTGTACCAGTTGATGCCTGTTCATCTTTGCATATTGCTGTTCATTTTTTTAGGTGCACTGTGTCAGAGGTCAGTGTGGCACTTCTTCTGCGAAAGAGGGGATTGGAGAAGTTGGTGTCCAGCACCAGGAGGTGTTATCCCCTGTGTTCTCAGCAGAGCTTGCCAGTGGTCAGTTATAGTTTTGAGTAAATGTTGTTAACTTCTGGCAATGCATGTCATGCCTGCTAAGGGTTTGCAGCATGAAAAATGTGGCAATATCAGGCCATATATCATGTCTTGATGGACATTTTGAGTAGAATATTGTCTGTCAGGGATGTAAGTTGAGTATAGTATACCTATATGTGGTTTTATGACTTGAGGAAAGACAAACACTGAATCTCCCTGTGTTCTCTTGTATAGAGACTGAATCAAGGTCAGGGTGTCAATCATCCAGAGCCGCGCCAAATGACTCTGCTTGTGAGGTGAGTTTTTGAAATTGACCAATGGTTAGAAGTACTGTGGTGTTCCATGGAACACAATGTTCAGTGTTTTAGTAAACATCTTGCAGCTACAGTGGAAATGTCTATTCAGTATGGATGGTTTTACTAACCATGGTGTCCCCCCAACACTGTTTTTTTCCTGAGTGTGCCATACACTGGGAGTTCAATAACAGAAGACTTAGAGTTTGATCAAGGATGTCATTAGAAGTCCAAAGGACCATGTCCTTGCATAACATGAGTTTGTCTGTGTTACAAACTGTCCTCACATAACATGAATATTCCCCTGTGTCACACACAGATGTAGAAACTACAGCACATGCTTGTAAAGTGGCTAGTTAAGGAATAGCGTTTTGTCTCTTTAATACACATTCTTACTTGTGGCATCAATATGTACCTACAGTATATGGTGCATTGTCAGCTGTTTCTTGCGGCTTGATGATGTAATTTGTTATGCAGTGACATGCCTTCCTTATCCAAAATGGTTGCTAAATCTTGTTAAATATTCTGTCTTTGCACATACTGTATGGAGTATTCCTATCTGTACCAGTTGATGCCTGTTCATCTTTGCATATTGCTGTTAATTTTTTTTTAGGTGCACTGTGTCAGAGGTCAGTGTGGCACTTCTTCTGCGAAAGAGGGGATTGGAGAAGTTGGTGTCCAGCACCAGGAGGTGTTATCCCCTGTGTTCTCAGCAGAGCTTGCCAGTGGTCAGTTATAGTTTTGAGTAAATGTTGTTAACTTCTGGCAATGCATGTCATGCCTGCTAAGGGTTTGCAGCATGACAAATATGGCAATATCAGGCCATTTTTCTATGTCTTGATAGACGATATTCTACTCAAAATGTCCGTCAGGGATGTGAGTTGAGTATATTATGCCTTTGTGGTTTTATGACTTGAGGAAAGTCAAGCACTGAATCTCCCTGTGTTCTCTTGTACAGAGACCGAATCAAGATCAGGGTGTCAATCATCCAGAGCTATGCCAAATGACACTGCTTGTGAGGTGAGTTTGAATTTACCTGTGTTTTGAAATTGACCAATGGTTAGAAGTACTCTAATGTTCCATGGAACACAATTTTCAGTGTTATAATGATTGTCACATATTGTGTGTTAGTGTAGGCTATATTTAAACTGTATTTCGAGTTTAATATCGGCATGTCGACTTTAAAGTCGAAATGACATTTCAACTTTATTCTCGAAATGTCGAGTTTAATCTCGTCATGGCAAACATTTTTTTTTTTCTTTGTGTGGCCCTAATACTCCGTCGTAGAATTATCATTATTTTGACAGCATTAGAAACATATTAATTTGCAGTGGTTTATGGTGTAAGTTCCTTTACTTGGACAATAGCATATCTATACAGTCTTTTACTGTTTACTTTTTTTTTTTATTATTGTAATTAAATGTTTTCTAGTCATTATTTACCACATAGTTAGCATAGAATGTTTTGTTGCGTATGTTGCGTTGGTATTTAAATATTTTTCATTTTTTTCTTGTCATCCTATACAGTTGCTAAACATTTAGAACATGTGTCTTTAAACTCTGTCTTAGTACAACTTTACAATAAACTTATGTGATATTCAAGTCCTCATCTGCATCTGTTCAACTTTTTATACACAGCGAAATAGTGGAAGCTTCCCTTCTGGCCAACACTCCGTTGCAGAGCTTAGTGACCACGCCCATGACTTGGAACCCAATGTTTTCTCTACAGACTTATTCAGAGGTGAGTCCCTGCTTGAAGAAGCAATGCCTGCCAAATACTGGGGTCTTGCAAGGCACTGTGTCTTCATGTCCTGTGTTCTCTTCAACAGACACCGAATTGAGAGCAGAGTGTCAGTCATCCACTCCCACACCAGACAACCTTGCGCATGAGGTTAGTTTGAATTCAGCTGTTTATTTCGGGATGTATGAATGTTTAGAAATGATATAGTTTCGTAAGGGACATATTTATCAATGAATTACAATTATACTGCAGGTACAGTCTGAAAATCTTTGTCGGTACAGATAGTCATCAATTCACACTTTGTTCCCCTGTCTACATCGTTTTCAGTGTCATAAACTTAAAGGTTTGAGTGAAATAGACACTGTACCAGTTGATGCCTGTTCATCTTTGCATATTGCTGTTCATTTAGGTGCACTGTGTCAGAGGTCAGTGTGGCACTTCTTCTGCGAAAGAGGGGATTGGAGAAGTTGGTGTCCAGCACCAGGAGGTGTTATCCCCTGTGTTCTCAGCAGAGCTTGCCAGTGGTCAGTTATAGTTTTGAGTAAATGTTGTTAACTTCTGGCAATGCATGTCATGCCTGCTAAGGGTTTGCAGCATGAAAAATGTGGCAATATCAGGCCATTTATCTATGTCTTGATGGACATTTTGAGTAGAATATTGTCTGTCAGGGATGTGAGTTGAGTATAGTATACCTATATGTGGTTTTATGACTTGAGGAAAGTCAAACACTGAATCTCCCTGTGTTCTCTTGTACAGAGACTGAATCAAGATCAGGGTGTCAATCATCCAGAGCCACACCAAATGACTCTGCTTGTGAGGTGAGTTTGAATTTACCTGTGTTTTGAAATTGACCAATGGTTAGAAGTACTGTGGTGTTCCATGGAAAACAATGTTCAGTGTTTTAGTAAACATCTTGCAGCTACAGTGGAAATGTCTTCTATTCAGTATGGATGGTTTTACTAACCATGGTGTCCCCCCAACACTGTTTTTTTCCTGAGTGTGCCATACACTGGAAGTTCAATAACAGAAGACTTAGAGTTTGATCAAGGATGTCATTAGAAGTCCAAAGGACCATGTCCTTGCATACCATGAGTTTGTCTGTGTTACAAACTGTCCTCACATAACATGAATATTCCCCTGGGTCACACACAGATGTAGAAACTACAGCACATGCTTGTAAAGTGGCTAGTTGAGGAATAGCGTTTTGTCTCTTTAATACACATTCTTACTTGTGGCATCAATGTGTACCTACAGTACAGTTGTGCTCATAAGTTTACATACCCTTAGCATATACATGCTAAAGTTGACTAAAAAGAAGAATAAAAAATATCATCTTTTGAAAATTGATCTTAATGTCTTAATAAAAAAATGAGGAAAAATCCAACCTTTAAAGACACCAATTTTCTTTGTGAATGAATTATGTATTGTAAATAAATAAATGTTCTTCCTTACAATACAAGTGCTCATAAGTATACATACCCCTATGTTAAATTCCCATAGAGCCAGGCAGATTTTTATTTTTAAAGGCCAGTTGTTTCATGGATACCGGATACTATGCATCCTGATGAAGTTCCCTTGAGCTTTGAAATTGAAATTAAAATAGCTTCACATACCCTTCACCATACATATAGATTGGCTATCATATAGGTGGTTTTATTTCAGTTAGCCGCTAACAATTTCACCTGTGTTTTGAAATTGACCAATGGTTAGAAGTACTGTGATGTTCCATGGAACACAATGTTCAGTGTTTTAGTAAACATCTTGCAGCTACAGTGGAAATGTTTTCTATTCAGTATGGATGGTTTTACTAACCATGGTGTCCCCCCAACACTGTTTTTTTACTGAGTGTGCCATACACTGGGAGTTCAATAACAGAAGACTTAGAGTTTGATCAAGGATGTCATTAGAAGTCCAAAGGACCATGTCCTTGCATACCATGAGTTTGTCTGTGTTATAAACTGTCCTCACATAACATGAATATTCCCCTGTGTCACACACATATGCAGAAACTACAGCACATGCTTGTAAAGTGGCTAGTTAAGAAATTTGTTATGCAGTGACATGCCTCCCTTATCCAAAATGGTTACTAAATCTTGTTAAATATTCTGTCTTTGCACATACTGTATGGAGTATTCCCATCTGTACCAGTTGATGCCTGTTCATCTTTGCATATTGCTGTTCATTTTTTTAGGTGCACTGTGTCAGAGGTCAGTGTGGCACTTCTCCAATCCCCTCTTTCACAGAAGAAGTTGGTGTCCAGCACCAGGAGGTGTTATCCCCTGTGTTCTCAGCAGAGCTTGCCAGTGGTCAGTTATAGTTTTGAGTAAATGTTGTTAACTTCTGGCAATGCATGTCATGCCTGCTAAGGGTTTGCAGCATGAAAATGGCATGATATTGCCACACTTTTTTTTATGTCTTGATGGACATTTTGAGTAGAATATCGTCTGTCAGGGATGTGAGTTGAGTATATTATGACTTGAGGAAAGTCAAGCACTGAATCTCCCTGTGTTCTGTTGTACAGAGACCGAATCAAGATCAAGGTGTCAATCATCCAGAGCTGTGCCAAATGACTGCTTGTGAGGTGAGTTTGAAATTACCTGTGTTTTGAAATTGAACAATGGTTAGAAGTACTGTGATGTTTCATGGAACACAATTTTCATTGTTTTAGTTAGGGCTGCTGCTATCGATTCTTTTTGTAATTGATTAATCTAGTACTTTATTGATCGATTAATCGGATCACTTTTTTCCCGTTTTTAAACAACCAATACAAATAATGCATAACGAAAATGATGTGGCTGTTGCCACAATTGTCACAGAGGTTTTCATTCTAACTCCAACGTTTGGCTCCAAAACTAAGCCCATTTATTGCAATTTACCCATTTAGTGTTTTTAAGTGCCAGTGCCAACATTAAATAATGTTAAAAATGTTAAAAATGCTCTCTGTAAAATTGCTGCCTTTTGTTTATGACTGAGCTGGGTGAACAAAGCTGTTCATACTATGTTGTGACGTCTGTATTGCAAACACGTGCACAGATTTTTCCAGGGGTTTTCCAGATAGTCCAGGGTTTATCAACCTATTTCCTTGCAGTTTGAGGTTATGTAGTGCTGTGGCTAGGAAGAAGAAAATAATCAGTTTCCTTGCCCCCATCAGTTAATTTCCGGCTGTTTCGCTAGTGGTCTGTATTGTAGAACATTTTTTCATTCTTCCTAGCACTCGCTGTCTTCAAACAACAGGGCTGTAGGTTGATTTACCCTGGACCTGGAGTTTAACTTTTAGTGTTAAGCAAAGCCATTGATTGGTAGAGATCCCTGTTGCCATTTCTTTTTTTACAGATGATAGAAGTTAAGCAGGGTAAATCTAAATTTGGCTTTGGACACAGGTTCCGAAACTAGATGTGTTTCTGTTTTTTTTAAATGTCAGATGAAGGTTTACTTCATTATTTAGAGGAATTGTTGTCTTTGCCATCATCACAAGAGAAGCATATCTTTCTCTTTTGTGTGTGTGATGAGTGACACCCCAACAGTTAGCTAAACTTAAGTCACAGGAATTGAATATATATGCTTCTATATTATAAAAGTAACTTCTTTACCCCTTCTCATCTCTCCTGATGGATTTGAAGAAAAGTACATGGATTTGTGTGAAAGTAAAACAATTCATGATACAATTTGTGTGTGTAAAGGTTTTATATTTATTTCATGTTTTGAAAATGTTTGTCACAGTGTACAATCCATAAGCTGGTTTTTGAATCGGTGAGAATTGACAAATGCTGGATATGCCATTCACCTTTCACATCTATCAGATGGCACGGTGTAAGATGCAAACGTAAGTGTGTTTTTCATCTTCTCCTAATTAATGCATTTCTCAGTATAAGTAGTTTCATTTCATGCCATGGGTCAGTTCCAGACTCGCACCTATAAATCATAAAAACATGTTGATTGAATGTTTTATCAAGTCACACCATTGCGGTGAAAGACACTGGAGTAGCAGATACTATGACGTGCCAGGCAAGTGAGTTTGCAAGATGAGGCACATGGCAGATAACAGAGAGCATACCTGTAAATTAGTCGCCTTTTGGCAAATTTTACTGTTTTGGAATTGAAATGGGCCATTAACATGAAGCGAAGGGTTTTTTTTTTTTTATTGGGGGGGTCAGGGAGTCGGAGAAGCCGCATCACAAATCTATCACGCAGGGTTTCCTTATGCCTGGAGACTTTCGCCTTTGGATGTTGAACAAGTCCTTAATTCCTTTGCTATTATCATTTATATTATTAGGCTATCTATATTGTTCTTTGTTATTAGACTTAGACCTAAGTTAGGCTACAACCTTAAATCCTTGCAAATGTTTCATTCTTTCATCCGGTTCGCTGCAGTGCGGATAAATCCATCTTTCATGGACTTTATTAATTTGTGTGACTCCGAAATAAAATTACAACTTATAGATGAGTTGTTTTCAATGTTAACCCAATCGCACAATAAACGAAACACCACTGTTTGAATTGTTGTATAGACAAATTCCAACAAGCCCATATTTGCAATGTTACCAATGCAAATAACACATTTCTTGGTTTGATGCGCTACTGTACGTGAACATAGGAAAATGTTTGTGCTTCTTCGTCAGCATTATTAAAGATTAGCTTGGCTGAAAAGCATAATGCACGTCTCATTATGCATACGTTTCATTATGTGTAAGTGAGTATCAACACAAGGAAAATGCCATCAACTCTATGGTGCGCTCAGGACATTGATGAAGTCATTTTGTACATACGCTCAACTTTGAAGATGATGTTAAACCCTTCGACTTTCAACTTTTTCTAACTTTGTGCCTTCCAATAAGTCACTGGGTCTATATTTAAGCATCTGAGTTGATAATAGATCGAGTGGGCTTTTCAAGTGGACTTCAAATTTAGTTTGGCTAATTGAGATGATAAATATACTGTATAAAAGGTAATGATGAACATAAACTTTAGGCCTAATAAATCCAGAACTAATTCAATAGATCCACCAAGCAAATGGCAATCCAAATGCTTGTAGGTGTCTCCACACCTTTCCAGTTACTTTCCTTTTATTCTCAGAAGCCTTATTAGCTTAATAAATTGTATTAAGGATAAACATTTCAGCATTTCTGTTCCACATTAGACCATTCTGCCAGAAATCTTTGAGCCAAGGATTCATTCTGAAAACGGCCTACACCTTGCACATTACGCATTAAAAAAAGAATCCGTGTTTGGTCAGGTCAGGCTACTAATGTGTCTGTTTTTACAGTAACAGTTTATAATCAGAATCTCAAATCTCTTGATTGTTAGGAGGATGCCATATTATGTCATATTTTTAAGTTTAATTAGATAATTATCTGTCTGGAAATACCATAAGAATGCACCATTTGAACAGTCATTTTTCAAAACATTCTGTTTTTCGTTATGAACGTTAGTGAGTGAATTTAATGTGTGGGATCACTACATACTTTTTTTTAACTGACTTCAAATGGGTAATGTAAAGGCTCTGCCACTCCAGTGAATTCTACCTTACTGGTTGAAACGTGTACTTTTTGTTAAAGTTTTAGCCATCACTCAAACGGTGCATTTGTACTGAACAGTTCATTTTGTTAGCATTTCTTAATTGTGTATGTTTCATAAGTGTGAAGCTTATTCCATTTAATAAGAAAATGAGTATGCAATTGGTCAACAATTGATAAATTTTTGTCTAATTTTGTCTGTGAAGAATGCTGTGGTGTGTGGCACAAAATCTGCCTCCAGAAGTCCTCAGAAGACTGGGATATATCAGATGTAAGTGAACATTGAAGTATAATATGCTTAATATCAATATGATGGCTTTTAGCAGTTTGTTTTTGACACCATCCTTCCCATGTGTATTTCTGTTTATTAAAATATGCTGTAATTAATTAATTTAATATACTTTACAGGATGATGTCTCATCTGGTGATGAGTACATCCCAGAGTCTGTATCGGATTCAGAAAGCTCAGGAACAGAGTTGAGTGCCGAGTTGGCTGAACCATCCAAGAAGTCCCATACCAATATGCCTGATTTAGTTACTTTTGCTCACCCAGAACCAGAAAGCTCAGAGTCTGTATCGGATTCAGAAAGCTCAGGAACAGAGTTGAGTGTCGAGTTGCCTGAACCATCCAAGAAGTCCCATACCAATATGCCTGATTTAGTTACTTTTGCTGAACCAGACCCCGAACCAGAACCAGAAAGCACTGTGGATATTCTTGGCCAAAGTAAATCCCCAACCAAATCAGGAAAATTCCTTAAAAGCCAAGTCAATTATTGTTTTGTATGTGGGAAACCTCAAACAAAATTTGCACGTCATCTCGAGAAGCATGTAAATGAAAATGCTGAAATCGCACAGGCACTCCAGTTCCCCAAATCATCAAAGGACAGAAGGGTTCTTCTTGAGAAATTCCGAAACCTTGGCAACTTCAAGCATAACTCGACTGTTAAAACCACAGGGTCAGGCTGTCTTAAAGTGAAAAGGAGTTCCAAACAGAGTAGCAGCCCTGAGACATATGATTACTGCTTGTACTGTAAGGGTATGTTATCCAGAAAAGAACTTTCTCGACATATGAAAAGATGTGCTCTAAGACCCGAGAATAATGTTGAAGAGGGACCTGAGTGGACAGAGAGGGTCATTGGTATAGCATCTGCTCAATTTACAATGTCCCAGCCAATTTCAAGTGAACTTTGGTCAGTGCTGGGCAAAATGCACAAGGATGACGTGTCCACTGCAATAAGGAATGATCATTATCTCATGCAGTTTGCCCAGTCCCTCTTTAATAAGCATGGGAGTGACAGATCAAAGCATGAGTATATAAGACAGAAAGTAAGGGAACTTGGGAGATTACTTGTGACTTTGCGCCACACAACTAGAATCCATAACATGGAAGAGGCAATAAAACCAGGCAACTTCTTTACTCTTACTGGTGCTGTTAAGAGAGTTTCAGGTTTTGATCACCAACACAACACATTCAAAGCCCCAAGTCTGGCTCTTAAAATTGGGCATTCTCTCAGAAAGATAAGTGACCTCATCATGTGTCGTGCCCTAATGGAAGAGGACCAAGAGGGGGTCGATTCCATCAAGAGGTTTCATACACTTCATGAAACAAAGTGGTCTGAATTAGTTTCCCATTCTGCCTTATCAAACCTGAGTGAGGCAAAATACAATAAGAGCACCAGGCTTCCACTGGCCAAAGACGTTCAGAAGCTGCAGTTATATCTTGGTCAGCAAGTGGAATTGGCTAAGGAGAAACTAGCCGATAACCCAACAGCAGGCACTTATGCAGCACTAGCAAAGGTGACCCTCTGTCAAGTCATTTTGTTTAATAGGAGAAGGGAAGGTGAAGTGGCAAGGATGACTGTAAACAATTTTGAAGATCGTGATGTGTCACAACTAAATGATGACATAAGCACTGGGCTTACAGAAGTTGAGAAGAGACTTTGCAAACAATTCGCCAGAGTGGAATTGAGGGGGAAAAAAGGACGAAAGGTTGCTGTGATCCTGACCCCTGATATGACTGCTAACCTGTCACTCCTCATTAGTAAGAGGAAAGAGTGTGGAGTAACTGAAAACAACAATTACCTCTTCGCTATTCCTTGTAGTGATGGTCATTACAGAGGACAGTTTGGTCAATTTGCAGATGCTTGTGGAGCCGAAGATCCTCAAAACCTCAGATCAACTAACCTTCGCAAACAGATCGCCACAATAAGCCAAGTCATGAACTTGAAAGATAATGAACTGGACCAGCTGGCCGACTTTCTCGGCCATGACATTAGGGTGCATAGGGAGTACTATCGACTGCCCCAATCAACGATTCAGCTGGCTAAGATCTCAAAGCTGCTTATGGCTATGGAGAAGGGAAGTGTGAAGGATATTCAAGGAAAATCTCTGGATGAAATTGGTGGTATGAATCATTTACACATTGTTAAATCTGCTTGGTGTGTATGGTTGCTGTAATAACCTTTTTACAATGTCATTTAATAGATGACATAGACAAAATGGATACAGGATCACAGCAACTCCCTAATGTTTCCACATTGCAAGGTACTGTTAAAATGGGGTCCCAAGGCTACTGAAATTGTTGTATTCCGTGTTGCGGATGTTGTAATTGTATTGGTGAAATATTTAAAATAGGCTTTTTTTTATTGACATTTAGATGACCTCCTACTGTTATTTCACAGATGTAGGAACTTTTTATTGCCTACCCTAGCTGTGTATTTGATACCATTGTTTTTTTTTTTTTGTCTTTTGTTGTTCTTAGACAATGAAGAAATGTTGACTTCTGGGACTTTTGGATCACCTCATCTCTCCGAGACTGCAGCTCAAGGTATAATCTCAATGATGGACCCAACATTTGCCAAACATATCATGTAATGAGCTGGAGTCTGTGGGTTCATTAGAGTGTATTAAAAGTGTTTGTCAGGAATTGTCCAGTAGTACGATGGTTAGAAACTTTGTTAGAAGCTTACCTTTTTGTCATCTCTTTTCATTGTGACACATACATGTATGCATTGTGGTTAGTATTTTGATGTGTTCAGTAGTTTGCATGATCATTTTAAAACTACAGGGAAGACTTGGCCTGTGTAAAATGTACATAATTTCCTAGTAAAATTATCACTCAAGGTATGGTTGCAAAGTCAGGCTCTCCTTACTTCACCCGGTTCAACAACTTTGCCATGAGCATAGTTATTATAATATAGAATTGGCTGTCTGCTTGTTATGTGCATGGTAGTAGAATATATTACAGTTTTACATGTATCCCCTCTATGCCCATGGTGTTTGATTGGTTGGCAGACAGGCTCTTTAAGCCCATACATTTATACTGTGCAATGTTTTTTTAGATGACCATGGGAACTCTGCCTCTGTAACTTCTGGTTCACCTCATCTCCCTGACTCCGTTACTCAAGGTATTATTTAAATGCGGTGCCATGTCCATCACTAGGCACACTTGCTAATGTGCAGTCAACACTTACATTATGTTTGGTTAGGCATATAAAGCATATAAAGAAGCTGGGTGTATTTTGTTTTTAACAAGCAGTGTAATGAAATGTCATGTTAATGAAAACAATCCAACTTTGATTTTTAGCAGATCTCAATTTATTACCACATACATTTTGTCTACACAAGTTCCAGTTTGTTTGGCAATTTTGAACAGCAACATCCCTACCTGCAAGTACATTCTTTTTCTTTTTTTATCTTCTAATATTTTTTTAATTGTTCAGGTTTCTGTGTTTCATCAAGGCGGTGTACAAAGAGACCATGGTCTGAGGAGGAGATACAAGCGGTGATGAAACATCTAAGGCCTTTTGTTGAAAACGGTGTCACTGCCACCAGCGGGCAGTGCCTGGAGTGCAAGGAAAAGGAACACCCTATCTTGGAGACCAGATCCATTCAAAACATTAGAGATTTTGTCCGCAACAGAGGCTTGGCCTTTAAAAGGCATTCAAATGCTAAACGCTAAATGCTCTTTTGGATAGCTTGAGCCTTTACCTTTCTAGGCATGTTTTACAAGTTGGTGTCCTGTGTTCAGAAATGGGTTAGGTCACTTCATTTATTTTGCTCACAGGCAGTTTTTTGTTTTGTTTGTTTTGCTTTGTGGTTAGCCTGGGCCTTTTAATGTCAGGATTCACTTTTATTTTCCTTTATTATTTTTTAAAATGCTGTCCTTGTTAAGGAAGGAAGAGATTCTTGAGGTGATCAAATATAGTTCAGTGATTCAACGAATGTGTTGTGTGTTAATAATAACAAACCTAGTTAAGTAGTAACATTTGGCCCACGGGTAGGTAGACCCCATCAGATAAGAGCCGTGGTGTAATCTGTAAACTTTTGTAACTTGACAATTTGATTGGAGGTACTGATGTTTTCTATAGGAAGAAGTGTAGAATGGAGTGATTGTGCTGCCTGTGTACATCATCTGCAAATGATGTCTCAATCTGATGTTATTCACACTTATTTCAACTTGGGTGCCAAATTGTAATGCACAACAGATGTCAACAAAGAAAACAAAAATGACCTCTTAATATATTCCATATTATTATAATGTTGTGCCTCAGTCACTTTGGTCTTATAAGCCATGCGTCCTTTCAAAACAGGTTATACTTGGTGTATGTGTATGGTGACCTGGCCTTACAGACCTTGTGTCCTTTCAAAACAGGTTATACTTGGTGTATGTGTATGGTGACCTGGCCTTACAGACCTTGTCCTTTCAAAGCAGGTTATACATAGTGTATGTGTATGATGACATCACTTTGGTCTTATAAGCCATGTGTCCTTTCAAAACAGGTTATACTTGGTGTATGTGTATGATGACATCACTGACCTTGTACACCACACTGTCCTTATAGACAGTGTTACAGAGAAGTCTTTACAAACCACCAAAAAGTCTGAAAAATAGCCATTTTTTATATCTCAGTTCTGCAAAGAAAATCTTTTAATTTTAAGTCGTGTATAGGTTCCCTGATTTTTTTCATGATTTTTGGTATGTTTTTTGTAGCTCTAGCACCACTGGAACCTGGTGTCCTCGCAGCCCTATGCCAAGTCTGATTTGCCCAAAAAATCCAAAATTGTCCCTATAGTCCGATAAACGGGTATGTGTGTGTGTGTGTGTGTATGTTTGTGTGTGTGTGTGTGTGTGTGTGTGTGTGTGCTCCACCCCTACATCTTCCTCACTCTCACTCTCCTAATATTCCATCTTTTCCTGCTTTCCCCGACACACAGCTCTCGTGTCACTCTCGGTGATATTCCTGACAGCCTCCCTCTCCCCCCTCCACACACTCCCACATCCTGGTGCTCCGGTCTCTCCCACACACTCTCCTCAGGTTCCGCGGTTCCTCCACTAACTCTTGCTTTTGGAATAGAAGACTGAGTTATAAGTCCACCGTGAGCCCTAACCATGTGACGAGCCCGCCGGTCATCATCCGATCCTCTGTCCGACTCCCAACACCCTGTGTGGCTTCTTGGCTTCTGCACAGCTCTGATGGATCTCTCCCGTTTCTCTCCTGCAGACCCCTCCCCCCCCCCCCCCCACACACAAACACACACACACTCCTGCTGTCTTTAACCATGACCCCCCCCCCCCCCCCCCCACACACACACACACTCCTGCAGTCTCTATCTATGACCCCCCCCCCCCCGAAAAACTGGCACTGGATTTTACTGAGAAATAAAATAGAACTGAATTGTAATCTATAGGTTATGGAATCTATAGACACCTATAGATACTGCATTCTGCATTCCGTGTTCTGACACACACATGGACGGCATACATGTATTGGAGCGGTCACATTCCTGAGTGTGTATTGTGCTGTTCTGTTTCTCCCACCTTCCTCATCTGTTGTCTAGTCACACACTCCTCTCTTGTTGTCCAATCACAGTCCTCTATGGTGTATATTGTTTAAATGGTAAATGGTCTGCATTCATTCTCCTCTGAGCACTCAAATTGCTTTACAGTGTCATGCCTCACATTCACCCATTCACACACACGGTGTAGTCATGCAAGGCGCCAACCTGCACATTTTAAACTTATTCTACAGTACATTGTGACAAAATGATCCTGTAGTGTTTTGTATGTTTTTTCAAAGACTATAATAATAAAGGATTTTTGTAACCCTGTGTTCTCCACTGCTGTTTTCCACTGTTGTGTTCTCCATTGCTGAGTTCTCCACTGCTGTGTTCTGTGTTCACCAATGCTGTGTTCTACTCTGCTGTGTTCTCCACTGCTGTGTTCTACTCTGCTGTGTTCTGCTCTCTCCAATGCTGTGTTCTGTGTTCTCCACTGCTATGTTCTGTGTTCTCCACTGCTGTGTTTGTAATGGAACCGAGCGGAAGTTACCATTAAGGAATGTGGGTGTGGCCAAAGAAGCAGAGGCAGTAGTGAAGATGGACAGTTATTTATTATTCGGCTTGGCTCGAACAACCAAGCAGAAGAGTCCATAGAAAAATGCACAGAAAAATGTTAATAATAATCTTCCAAAATTGCGATATTGAACCAGTATGAAAAATCTGCTTTAGCTTCTAATCAAAATACAGCAGCAGTGTGACAGTCATAGTACTCACAGTACCCTACACATCACATAGGCCAGACAAGACTAACATCAGACTAGACAGAGGGGAACATATACCTGGCGGCCAGCACCATTTAACATAGACAGGTAAACACTAAATAATCAATTAACACACAATAGACAAGACAGACCCTGGGCCACAAGCATAAATATATATTATTTGTCACTAGCAGAATGAGCTAAATACATTGTTAAATAATAAACTTGGTTACATGTGGAAAGACTAATCATCGATACGGCTTGATCAGTTCCGTCACAAAATATCGCACAATCAATTAACCTAATGGAACGGTCCAATACCGCCCGGAAACAATAAACAGTCCATGCGATCCAGTCGGCCCTCCTTTGCCACCGGACCTTCAGAAGTTGGAACGAGAGGACGCCATGAACGCAAATCGGTAGCTATCGGTTGACAAACATTCAAACTTGTGTCTAATTCAGACAAACAATAAATGTGCCACCATTGCTAATAGCTCCGTGTTGTGTTGTTTCTTACACATCTTAAAAGTGCTAGCCACATAACAATGGCCCATGTACGAGGGTGTGTTGTGTGTGTGTGTGCACAAATATCAGCTGATGTGTAGAGGACGAGTGCTGACAGTTCACCAGTCATGTGCGGTCGTAGCTAGACCGTCACAGTGTTCTACTCTGCTGTGTTCTACTCTGCTGTGTTCTCTACTGCTGTGTTCTGTGTTCTCCAATGCTGTGTTCTGTGTTCTCCACTGCTGTGTTCTACTCTGCGGTGTTCTACTCTGCTGAGTTCTCCACTGCTGTGTTCTGTGTTCTCCAATGCTGTGTTCTCCTCTGCTGGCTTGCTGCCCCCTACTCTCCTGCACTCCTCTTCCATGTCCGACTCCCTTCACCTCCCTGAGTTCCTCTCTTTTGTTCTCCTCTTTCATTCCGGTCCCCAGCCTCCTACTGCTCCCTCTCTCCCTCTATCCGTTCCTCCCTCCTCCCTTTCTCCCTCTCTCTGTTCCTGTCTCCGTCTCTGGCTTCCTATTAAAGTCTTCTTTATGTCTGCGCTGACAGCTCTGGGATATCAATTCAGAGAGGGGAGAGGCAAGAACAGTGAACAGTGGAGCCCACCCCTAAATCAGAGGCACAGTGTAATAGAATGGACCTAAAGCTGTCACACTCCGGCCAGTTGGATTAGTGGGCAGGGCCCGTCTGCTGTATATCAATGTGTGTGTGTGTGTGTGTGTGTGTGTGTGTGTGTGTGTGTGTGTAAAGAGGGTGAAGTTCCATTGTAAGTGTACTCCACAAAAAATCAGGCTGCTGTGGTTGAAGCCGGGAAACACACACACACACACACACACACACACATTCTCACACACACACACTCACACACACACACACACACACACACACACTCACACACACATACACACACGCACATTCTCACACACACACACACACACACACACACACACATTCTCACACACACACACACACACACACACACACACGCACACACACACACACACACACACACACACACACACACACTCACACACAGACTCTCCAGAGGCACTTTGCAGACTGAAAAACAAGAGACAATGTGAAGAGAGAATGAGACAAAGTGTGTAATGTGTGTCAGACAAAGGAAGAACAAAAAAGCTCAGCAATCCCCTGGACTGGGCCCAGGTAGAGAACGACAAACCCTTAAGACTGGACGCAGGTAGAGAACGACAAACCCTTAAGACTGGACACAGGTAGAGAACGACAAACCCTTACGACTGGACAACGACAAACCCTTAAGACTGGGAGAGAATGACAAACCCTTAAGACTGGACACAGGTAGAGAACGACAAACCCTTAAGACTGGGAGAGAATGACAAACGCTTAAGACTGGACACAGGTAGAGAACGACAAACCCTTAAGACTGGGAGAGAATGACAAACCCCTAAGACTGGACACAGGTAGAGAACGACAAACCCTTAAGACTGGACACAAGTAGAGAACGACAAACCCTTAACTCATTGAATGCCAAGCTGTTTTCGGGAGCTTTGTCCTAGAGTGCCAGCAATCTAGACCATTGTTGATGATTTTTGTACAGCCACAGCATATTCTGTGTTATAGCTATGAACACATACAATGGCTCGTTTAAAAGGTGACACGTTAAGCTCTCGGGGGGTGCAAACCGTGTATTTCTACACGCCTCTGTTCCTGAGAAATCCCAAGCTAAACAGTGGCTAGTTTTCATCAAAATCGCTGTTTTTTTTTTAGAAATGGAGATATAACGTCTTTCATGAAATATGAAGTGTTGCCTGTTACTTACTTGTGTAAACTTTCCGGGAAGTGATCAGCGAGACCTGGCGAGACTGCCACCTAGTGATAGACCCACGAAAATGGCCTGGTTTTGACCTGACGTGCATGCGTCACTGATTCGACCCAAAGCGGCAACCTAGTTATGATAAAATGTCCAGATAAAATGTCCAGATTGTGCGCTTTCATGAGTTTTCGATCGTCATATATTTCATTTCCATTAATCACAGAGTTCCCAAAATCACATATAAGGTGTGTTAGAGTGTCTAGTTTCGTAATTTAAAAAAAAAGCTAAAAACTTAATATTACGTTTTTGGCACTCAACGCATGGGAAGGAAAAACGTAATATTACGTTTTTGGCACTCAATGAGTTATGCCTGGGAGAGAACAACAAACCCTTAAGACTGGACACAGGTAGAGAACGACAAACCCTTAAGACTGGGAGAGAACAACAAAACCTTAAGACTGGGAGAGAATGACAAACCCTTAAGACTGGACACAAGTAGAGATTGTCAAACCCTTAAGACTGGGAGAGAATGACAAACCCTTCAGACTGGACACAGGTAGAGAACGACAAACCCTTAAGACTGGGAGAGAACAACAAAACCTTAAGACTGGGAGAGAATGACAAACCCTTAAGACTGGACACAAGTAGAGATTGACAAACCCTTAAGACTGAGAGAGAATGACAAACCCTTAAGACTGGACACAAGTAGAGAACGACAAACCCTTAAGACTGGACCCAGGAGAAGAATGACAGAGGAACACGAGGGAGAGTGGGAGAGGGGAAGAAGAAATGACATGGGGAGTGTGTGTGTGTGTGTGTGTGTGTGTGTGTGTGGTGTGTGTGTAACGAAAATCATGGGCATTAAGGAGGGCATGCAGAGGACAGAGTGGGACAGAGAGAGAGAGAGAGAGAGAGAGAGAGAGAGAGAGAGAGAGAGAGAGAGAGAGAGAGAGAGAGAGAGAGAGTTTTTTTAAGATTCCTTTATTATCAGTCAAAATGGAACCAACCAGTTTAAAAAAAGCCTATATATTCAAACCCTCCCCACGCCACCCCGATGAAATCATGGGCATTAAGGAGGGCATATGGAGGACAGAGTGGGATAGAGAGAGAGAGGGGGGAGAGAGAGATGGAGAAAAAGAAAGAGAGAGAGAGAGGGGGGGGGGGAGAGAGGTGAACAGATGAGTCAGATAAGACTGAGTGCTTTTCAGCATGCCAGAAAATTGAGAGATTGGACAGGTGATCTCTCAGACACATACACACACATACACACACAGAGACTTTGTGAGTAGCTGAGTTCTAAGCCCCTTGTCAAATTCACAATGTCAAAACAGCACACCCTCTAGCAGTGGCAGATAAGACCAGGGAAATGCAAAGAACTAACTTTCGAGTCCTGAGATTCAACATCAGTCAATTTGGGAAATGCAAAGAATAGAGGGGACTAGTAGTGTGTGTGTGTGTGTGTGTGTGTGTGTGTGTGTGTGTGTGTGTGTGTGTGTGTGTGTGTGTGTGTGTGTGTGTGGGTGTGTGTGGGTGTGTGTGTGTATGACAGTGCACATAAGAAAACAACAACATGGCTGCAGTCTCTCATGTTGGGGCTCTGAAGTCACATGGCCTACAGTACACACCCAGGAAGACGGATGTGAGATCATATTGTTAAATAGATTCCAGTCCCAACACACACACACACACACACACACACACACAAAACACATTGACTCTGACCTTGCACTACGGAGAACAGGCCAAGGCTAACATGATGGAAATGACCGCAATTATGGGACTTCAAACAGATACTTATTGTGCTCCTGGTGAGATAGGAGAAAGTCAATATATTCAACCGCTTCAAGTTGGAAATGTTCAAAGTTTCAGTCAGCAATGTGGCTAATTTGCTATGGATAAGCAATACGGCACGAGTGAGAGTGGGATCAGTATAAGATATACCCACGGCTGTGGTTCGGCCATTGGCATGCCGCCGTGGGTATAATCTTTACCAATCCCACAATAACTACTGCCATTTAACTTTAACAACAGATCTACATACAATTATAAGGACATCAAATTGTGTTGTTATTATTATGCTGTTATTATTACTATTAACAAGTAAAGACATCAAATTGTGCTTCCACCTCTCATTTAGATTTTGGTTTGTTCATCCTTCACCCCAAAAATAGTCCCAAGCTAGTTTAGAAAATGGCACTTTAGGTGAGGGAGGCTGTGTGCACTATTATTTGTATAGACCTTTTCAATCTGTTCCTGTAGCATTTCTTGAAATGTTCAAAACCAATGCAGATCGTTGATTATGAAAATTAATCAGACTTTAGCACAAAAAGTCGACTTTAATACTTGTTTATCCAAATTAATTTATTTTTCCAATTTATTTTATTTCTTGCAAAGTTACTATTGCCTCTATTGTATTCTGTGCCATGGGAAATGCACGCTTGTTTATGCAGTTGAAAGGGTCTATATTCGCTTGCTTTGACCATTCATCTGACCATTCAAATGTGACGTTGAAATCTACAGTATGTAGATATGTACGTTTATACATATATATATATATATATATGTATAAACGTACAATATATATATATATATATATATATATGTATAAACGTACATATCTACATACTGTAGATTTCAATGTCACATTTGAATGGTCAGATGAATGGTCAAAATATATATATATGTATAAACGTACATATCTACATACTGTAGATTTCAACGTCACATTTGAATGGTCAGATGAATGGTCAAAGCAAGCGAATATAGACCCTTATATATATATATTATATATATATATATATATATATATATATATATATATATATATATAACATGAACAGTGTTCACCACTCTTCACAGCGCTTCACCGCTAAATGTGTCCAGGCATTTGGGGTCTTAATGTAAATAAGTAAGGCGGGGATCACATTGGCCAGCGGCAAGCGTAACGTAATGATCAGACCATAATAAGTTCTATCTCGTTCCTAAGCAGCACAAACGGTTTGCCTATACTGACAATTGAATACGCTTGCGCTGCGCTTTGAAAGTTGAACCAAGTTCAAATCTCAGCTTGATCCCAAAGGCTTTAAAGTGCATTATTTAGAAGCAGATTGTGATGTACAGTACGTCCAGAATGTATGTGTGCTCATCTCATTTGTTTTTCATCTTGACAACTGTGTCATGTGGTTCAAATAGTTACTAGGTACATCCTCACAATATTATTCCCATGACAAACACCGAAGACAGCTTCCACTCAATAATGAACAGAATTGCTTCACAAAAACATAGTCATAATTTAATTCAGGTAAGTCAATGCACATGTATATACTGTATGCAATAACAGGAATAGTGGTCACTCTTCACCGCTAAACGTGTCAAGTCAATTGGGGTCTCAATGGAAATAAGTAATTCCATGTTCGCCATATAGTTTTAAGAGGAGATCCTTCAGCATGTACTGTAATAGATGATGACTCACTGGGGTGTAAGAAACACAGTTTGAGCCCCACTGACAGCCTTGTTTATCATTTGTCAAGTGTGTGCACTCATATGAGAGAATGTGAGTGTGTGTGTGCATCTGTCAACATGACTGATGGAGAGGCCTCTAATAAGACATTTGTGCTGACATTGTGTCAGGAAAATGTGAGTACTTGTGACAATGCATGTACAGTATGTCTGTCTGTCTGTCTGTCTGTCTGTCTCTCTCTCTCTTTCTGTGAGTGTGTGTGTGTGTGTGTGCATACAGTACATGCACATATTATTATGTGTTTGTGTGTGTGTGTGTGTGTGTGTGTGTCTATGTGCATGCATTCATATGCATGTGTGTGTGTGTGTGTGTGTGCGCACACGTGTGTGTGTGTGTGTGTGTGTGTGTGTGTGAGCGTGTGTGTGTGTGTGTGTGTGTGTGTCTATGTGCATGCATTCATATGCATGTGTGTGTGTGTGTGTGTGTGTGAGCGTGTGTGTGTGTGTGTGTGTGTGTGTGTGCATACATTTGGGTTCATGTCCTTCTCCCCTGGCCTGGAGAGGTAATTACCCAAACTGGCACTCGTTAGCATGGCATCACATGCAGGAACACACACACACACACACACATACACACGCACATATCAGAGCACAGCAGACCCTCGTTAATTACACGCTGATCTCTGTGTGAATGCCAAACAGGCAGTGCCAGGCCACATAATGCCACCTGCCACTCAACCGCCACAGAGCCAAGGAGAGGTTGCTTGCTTCACCTTTGCCCTGCAGTGCACACACACACACACACACACGCACACACACACACACGCTTACAAACATTCACTTACACATTCTCTCACATATGTGAGTAATCTCCTGCTCAAATCTGTCAACGCAAATAAATAAACAAACATACACACTGACTACAGCTACAAAGCAGCACTAAAATATTTTTACCTTAATATAACAGTATTTTGAACTTGTAGGGAATCACTCACCTAGCTTTTAGCGTTCACCTAATATAGCCATAGAGAATAGTTGGTAGCGTTCACCTAACATAGCCATAGGGCATAGCTGGTAGTGACTTGCAGACGAGAAGCAGCCTTGCAATTTGGGTCTCGTCGACCCGGAGACATCTTGCTAGAATCTAAAAATGAGAATCTTGCGAGAATCTAGAAATCAGATTATCTTCGCATGTTGCTAGTCCTTCGCCTCTAAAATAATCGTACATGTACCCGTGTCCAGGGGGAAGTAAGCTACTCAAAATAAAAGTTACTAGTTTAATTCTACTGTTTCAGTTTCTGTCACTCTCTCTCTCTCTCTTGATGTCTTCAATCCATAGTATTAATTTATACCACAATACCGCTAAATACAAATTAACACATACACACACACATGAATATTTTACTGCTTAAATATAATTAAATGTATGCACAGGTACACACACACATACGCACATGGACATACACGTCATGACATACAGGATGGGATTTGCATTGTTCACACACTCGATTGAACAAATAAACCCAAACCAAAACACTCTCCTTGTTTCCGCTTGCCGTTATCTCCCCAGATCAACAGGTTAGAGACAGAAGACTGGAGAAAGCAGTCAACCAATCATGCGTCCACCTCCCCACAGACAGACACACACACACACACACACACACAAACATAGGATTCACTAGAGGCTTCATCAGAACAGATCTTAAACCACAAACAAAACAAAACAAACAAATAAATAAATAAAACGTAAAGCTCACAAAGAAAACTAATATGCAACCAAATGAGCCTGCAAAGCTCCATGACTTTAAAGTGCCCATATTATGAAAAAATCACTTTTTTGGGATTTGATGTGTTATTGTGTGTCTCTGGTGCTTCCACACGCATACAAACTTGAAAAAAAAAAACACCCATGCTGTTTTGAGTGAGATAAGGGTTTCTGGATGTATCCTGCCTTCAGCCTCCAGGGTGAGCTGGTCAAAATCGGCAAGGCTTTTGACGTCACAAGCCGAAACATTTCAATATTCCCACCCACCACCTCCTTTTAGGGCAATTACGTTACGTGGATATAATGGAAACCTATGGAGCTGCATCGTGGGCAGGTAAAAGGATTTATACTTACTAAATCGTTGAACAAACGTGAATAAAGGCACAAAATAAGGTTGGTGTAAGAGTTATCTGTTTGTTTATGGGATTCATTCTAATTCCATCACTTACATATTTCCTACAACTAGGTGAGATAGCTAAGCTTATGTTGTAGGCTACTGAAGTTCCACTGTTAGATAGCTAGCTAGCAAGCTAACCGTTTTACATAGAGATTATGGTAGGCTAAGTGTTAGCTACGGGCTATACTATGTAAAACGAAGGTGTAGTAGATGTTGATTTTGAATTGGCGTGTTTCAGACGTTGCATAATCAACACCCCACCTCTCCACACCAAGCCTACGAGTTCAACTGTTTTTTAAGCCTACATATCTCAGAAAATAATGTCAGATACCTTTGCACAGTAGCCTAGTTGTTGGGTAATATTTAGCATTATTTACATAAAGTATGAAGCAAAGCCAAGATGGTCAGGCTAGACTGGAGGCATTTGTTGATTTGGCACGAATGACCCTGGTAACAGTTAATGGAGTGGGGCGTGGGTAAGGGAGCAGCAGCTCATTAATATGTAATGAGCAGCAGAAACAGCACACTTTGACAGGGACTGAAAAAGAGTGCAATAGAGGTAGGTAAGAATCTTTTCCTACAAGCTATTTCCAGCAAACAACTTCAGAAACATATTTTCTGGAACTCATAGACCTATTTTAACTTGTTGAAAAACAGTCATAATATGGGCACTTTAACGAAGTGCTCGAGGTCAGTGCTTTGCTACTTAGAGAACACTTCCCCTGGCAAAACATACTGTGTAGCTTTACCGCAGGCAGTTCTGCATGAAGGCGTCATGTGAATGTAAACACCTTGGATTCTTTAAAGCGTCTTGAGACTATGGCTCATTCTTGGTAGTATTATGAATCAACAAACAAACAAATAAATAAACAGACAGATAAACAGAGAGGAAGAAACGTGTGTAAAAGAAAGACAGACACGTCTGAATTGAGTCATCTGATGTATGTGATTGGGTGAGAGCTTGGAGCCATCTCTCTCAGGACACAGACATTATTTAGGCATCTTTAAGAGGCCAATAGGAGTCTAATGGAAGAAAAATACAGCCTGGCACTAATCACTATAAATGGATCACACACACACACACACACACACACACACACACACACACACACACACACACAGCTTTGTTAGACTTGTTGCATGGGAGGCCAAGTTCAAGAAAACATGCCCACAAAGAAATTGATGAGAACTCAACAACACTATGGACCCTGGATGGCCTCTCCACAACAACATTCATTAGTGCCAAGGACAAGAGGCCAGCTAATGGATAAGAGCCTAATTCAGGCTATATATGTCTTTCTCGTACACACACACACACACACACACACACACACACACACACACACACACACAGACACAGACACACACACACACACTGTGTCCAGGGTGAATGTCTGGAAGTCCTCAGGTAAACAGAGCCAGCACAGGGCATACACTCCACACTGGACAACAATGAGGGCTGACTAGGGTTACGCTGGACAATAACAACCTGCTGATCACAAACCACTCAGCTTCAGCAGTGTGTGTGTGTGTGTGTGAGTGTGTGTGTGTGGTGATGCGATGGTGGTGCCATCTCTATTCTTAACATACATGTAGTTATGTATTACTGTAGCACAGTGTTTAAACTGTCAGGTGAAACATAACAGGCTCTTATTAGATTTGGATTCTGTGTTGTTTTAATCAGTATTGGTCTTTCCAAATAAAATAATCAAAACGTGTGAGTGAGTAAGTGAGTGAGTGATTGAGTGAGTATGTGTGTTTATACTTGTGTGTGTGTGTGTGTGTGTGTTTATACTTGTGAGTGAGTCTCTGTGCCAGATGTACTAACACTTTTGCGCCCACTTCAGGCGTATTCGTTTCACAACGTGCCTGTAAATGTATATGTATTCAGTGGTATGTACAAAGACTGGTTGTGAAAGCGCACGTCTATTCTGCGCCTAAATACTTCCGCCTTGTAAAAGCAGGTGTTAATCCAAATTGCAGTTCAATGCGTCAATAAGAGAACGTTTCAAAGACAACAGAATCGCTATTTAGAGCACCAGTTTTGTAAGTGTTTGTACTATCAAAAGCAACCTTAACTTTCATTGGCTTTTCAAATGTCTTACTTTCACTTTCACCTCATTTACTTAAACTTTCCTACTAGGGGTGGGCGATATATATCGTCTGCGATAATATCATGATTGTTGTTTTAACGATGTGCAAATTTACATTATCGAGTATTTAAATTACTTATGGGGAAAAACACTCAAAATCACGCATTGAAACCCCATACATTCACTAAATCCAGGAGGTGTATACAAGAGAAGCCCCGTTGCAGCAGAGCAAGTGTCACATGATCGCTAGTGGGTCCACGTTGTCACACGCAGGCCTAATGTTTATTTTGTGTAGCGAGATCCAGACGTAGCCTACTTGGGATTTTGTGCAGCTACTTCTGTCGTAGCATTAATGAGACAGTCACATTTTTTCCTACATGGTATTATATGGAGGTAAAACATTTGCCTTTGAGTATTTTAATAGTCAGTTGTAAACAAAGAACTCTTCTCATGTAACCCTTTTGTAAATGGACTGAAGTTCGCTCTAAATATCTACGTGTATCGATTATGCTAACCGTTAGCATCTCTATGGGATTTCTCATATACATTAGCCATAAGCTAACACATTAGTTTCTATTCTGTAACTTGGAATGCTAGCCTACATGATTTCTCTTAAACAAAACATCGAAGGAAATAACTTAGATGTACTCTGTTGGTCTGCTTAGTTTTACAGTGAATCCTAAGTAAAGGTTTTTGAAAGGAACTTCAGCTTCAGACTTTCTCTTGGGAAACTGTCCCCAAGGCCTAGTCATCTTCTTTAATGTAGCTGGCTAGACCATGTCATTGCCACACACACAAGTGGGCAAAATTGGAAATGTGTCATAGAGTGACAATGCATTGGTTGATTTGGTTAAAAAGTCACAGGATAGGTTATTGGTTATTATTGCATTGATGCTATTAATAAATAATGAGCTGTAAAGTAATTCAGACTTCTACCATTTTTTTAAAGGATATCGACTAATTATCGTTATCGTCAAAATCACAAAAAATATCGAGATATTATTTTTTGTCCATATCGCCCACCCCTATTTCCTACTTGCTAGATTTGACCAATCTTCCATAGCCTACGTGCACAAGTAGTTTGAGTAGAACTACCGATCTTCATTATCTCCCTGCTTGTTTACATCATATTATGTATGGTATTATTTCATGATCGCTAAACGTTTAATTTTTTTAATGTTGTCATCAGTTAACTTCATTCAACTTGCTTGTATGTAGGCTATTCCGTTCAGTTGTGGACCTTCGCAAATTGCGGTAGGGGGCGGAGAAAGGCAGAGAAAGGCGCAGATTACACTATGAATTGAAAGTTTGATAAATACGACGTAATCTTGGGTATGACTGCGTTCGCAATCTGCGGTTTGTCCATGGCGCTGATAACGCTACGTTCGCAAATGTACGTACATCTGGCCCTCCGTGTCTGTGTGTGGATAATTTTTCTTTTGCTATGTTAAAGTAATACATCCCAGTGAGGCTCAAAAGTGTGTGAGTGTGTTTGTTCTGAAATGTGTGTGTGTGTGTGTGTGTGTGTGTGTGTGTGTGGGTGTGTGTGAGTGTATTTGTTCTGAAATGTGTGTGTGTGTGTGTGTGTGGGTGTGTGTGAGTGTATTTGTTCTGAAATGTGTGTGTGTGTGTGTGTGTGTGTGTGTAAGTGTATTTGTTCTGAAATGTGTGTGTGTGTGTGTGTGACTGGGTGTGTGTGAGTGTATTTGTTCTGAAATGTGTGTGTGGGCTTCTGTGTTTGAAGCTGTGAGGGAGTTTTTGTGTATGTGTTAGTGTACACGTGTGTGTGTGGGTGTACATGTGTGTGTGTTAGTGTACGTGTGTGTGTGTGTGTGTGTAAGGAGGTGGCGGAGTAGACAATTCCATGTACGCGTCCTTTGCAGCATAAATTAGTATTTCATGAGCAATGCCACTGCGACAAGACATCATTTATTTTTCAATTATCTCTTAGCGATGGAGGAGATGGAACAGCGTTTGAGTTTTACCTCTTCTCTGCTCCCTCTCCTTCATGCTCTCTCTTTCTCTCTCTCTTTCTGTATTTCTCTCTCTCCCCTCCCTTTCTCTCCCTCCTCTATTTCCCCTTGTCTGTTCATTTTGCTTGTTGAAAACACATTCATTTTCCCCAGCTGTGGGTGTGCCTTATGCTGACACACTCACACACTGAAAGAGACAAAAACTATAAAACACACATACATACCGTACACACACACACATGCGTATACACACAGGAACATACACATACACACATGCAAGTGCATGCATATACACAGAGGTGCACACACACACACACACACACACACACACACACACACATCCCTATGTGTGATCTATGACTGTGACTGTGCTGTGATAACAACCCTATCCTCCTACGTGGTATCTTTTGTGTAAACCAAGGATAGCTAACAGGAGCTATACACAGAAGGCATTAACAGCAAAGCTTGTGTCTTTAACCGGCCAATTATGTGACAGAGAGACACAGAGAGAGAGAGAGAGAGAGAGAGAGAGAGAGAGAGAGAGAGAGATTATTATGCCAATTATTATAACAGTCTTAGCTTTTGTTTTGTTTTCTTGCTTTCTTCAACTTTCTTCAATTGAAAATTGAATAGAGAGAGAGAGAGAGAGAGAGAGAGAGAGAGAGAGAGAGAGAGAGAGAGAGAGAGAGAGAGAGAGAGAGAGAGAGAGAGAGAGAGAGAGAGAGAGCGAGAGAGAGAGAGAAAGTGAAGGTGAGTGGGGGATACAAGACTTAGACATAGAGGGAGAGGAAAGAAAACAGATGGAGGAGAGAGAGGGAAGGAGAGAAAGAAAGAGACAGATGCAGAAATAGAGGCTGAAAAAAGAGTGAAACTCAACACACTACCTTTGATCATATGGCAGACACAGGAGTGTGTCTCTCTTCTCTCTCTCTCTCTCTCTCTCTTCTCTCTCTTCTCTCTCTCTCTCTCTCTCTCTCTCTTTCCCTCCGTTCCTGTTTGGACCCCAGGGCCCGGGCCCCCCCATGTGTTGACTTGATAAACAGAGCGGGCGCAGCCTCTGGATGGATTTACGGCGGCGGATGGTTAAGCGGGGGCCCCTGGAGTGCGCCAGGCCAGCACGAGTGTGTGTGTGTGTGTGTGTGTGTGTGTGTGTGTGTGTGTGTGTGTGTTTGTGTGTGTGTGTGTGTGTGTGTGTGTGTGTGGGTGGGTGGGTGGGTGGGGGGGGCACTCCTTCACCAGGCCCCTGACAAGAACAGGGTGCAGGCCTGTTAGATATGCACAGACACACACACACACACTGATACACACGTCCCCTGATTGAGTGATGTCGGGGTTAATGCTCACCACCTCCTCTTCTTCCGAAAATATACAAGCAGAGTCACGCACACATCACATTTACACACACACACACAAATATATACCTATGCACACAAAGATAGCTATGATTTGTTCTGTAGAGGCACATACACACACACACACACACACACACACACACACACACGTGCATACACCCCCTATGGGTGTTTTTTTATCTCCATGGAGGAAGAAAGTGTGAAGTCCTTGTGGTGCTCTAATGGATTTCACAGGCGTAATGAAAGAGAATGCAAACAGGGGAAAAGTCACCAGCGGAGATCATTTAACATCATGAGAATACCAGTCTTACACTGGGACACACACACACACACACACACACACACACACACACACACACACACATTCTCTCTCTCTCTTTCACACACACACACACACAGACACACCCACACACACACACACACACACACACACACGCATAGCCACACACACACACACACACACATTTTCTCTCTCTTTCTCTTTCACTCAAACACACACACACACACACACACACACACACACAAACGTTTTTCTCCCATGGAGTCGTGAGGCTAGCTAATCACTGAGTGGGAGGAAACTGATGCAGACGTGTGTGACGGTTGCTTATCTGAGCTGCCTGTATCAAAGGCCAGAAGAAAGCCACACTAAAGGCAAACAACAAAGCCCTCCTTAAAGACACACACACACACACACACACACACACACACACACACACACACACACACTGCCTCACGGTGCAATCAACAGCCTGCAACCTGACTCCATGCTGTCATATGGTTTAATCCAACAGTGTACATCCACACCATGTAGCAGTTTAGCGTCAGCCTCGCTAGCACCATGTTAACGTTGTTAGTGCCACATCTGTATGTAGTGTATGATATGAGACGAGCTCTTGCTAGACACAGCAGTCACTGCAAAAGAAGCATAATGAGTTGTGTTAGTCCTGGACACACAACTGTCTAAAACAGACAGCAGGCTGCAGACATAAATCTGCTCAAATCAGACAGCCAAATGCTCGCTAGTTAGCCTGATGAAAGCTAATTGGTGGAGCACGTTAGGGTGCACCTCCATGGGAACAGATTCATTACAGCAAATCAGCTTTAATTCCGGGGTCCGCTCTTGTTTCACATACACAACCTGCCTTAATGTATGAAAATTAAATTCTAAACAAACAGACGTGAACCACGACTGTCTTAGAGCACACAGAGGAATCGGGATACAGAGGCGGTTACTGCATTTTGAAGCCGGTTAAATGCTGATAAGGAACTGCACACTCTTCACTGAGTTATGCTGATCTATGGAGTAAAATATGGTGACATGTGCAACCGTGAGAGAAGCTCAGCATTACAGCCAGGGGAATGCAGAGCAGTGCATGCATAAGAGCCAGGGGAAATGATCATAGAGTGCAATGCAGAACAGCACACTCTTAAAATGAATGTGTTGAAGATAACACAACTTGTGTTGTTTTTAACACATCTCTATGTCCATATAGGAACAACACAGTTTTTTTTTTTGCTTCTAACACATTGCTTTTGTTATTCGTTTTAAGAGTGTACACAGTATGTGTTGAAAATGACACAACTTGTGTGTGTTTTTTTTAACACATCTCTATGTCTAGCTAGGGACAACACAGTTTATGTTGTTTCTAACACATTCGTTTTAAGAGTGTACAGGCTTTAGAGCCAGGGGAAAAGTCCACATAGTGCAGTGCAGAGTACAGACTTCCTGTCCCAGTATTTTCTTATTACCTCCACTGCAGTCTGAGAGGCCATTTTATT
>NC_055976.1:17621271-17623771 GCF_018492685.1 Alosa sapidissima
ACACACACACACACACACACAGACAAATTCACGCTCATCAGCCTTATCTCATATCCGAGAGGTCCTGTCTCCTTACTCCCTCCTTCCATCTCTCCTTCCCTCCCTCTCTCTCCCTCATTCAACCCTCTCTCCCTCCTCTCTTCTCTCTGTCTGTCTCACCTCCTCCCATTGCCATCTTCCAGTCGTTTTTTGGGTCATATTTGTTTCCTCTGACAATTATCCCCAACATCCTCTCACATTTATGTATGTCAAGATGCCGAGGAAAAATGCAAGGAGGAATTATGTGGGTGTGTGTCTGAGTGTATGAGTGGTGTGTATATATGTGTGTTTCTCTCTCTTTGTGTGTGTGTGTGTGTGTGTGTGTGTGTGTGTGTGGTGTGTGTGTGTGTGTGTGTGAGAGAGAGAGAGAGAGAGAGAGAGAGAGAGGAGTATGTGTGTGTGTGTGTGTGTGTGTGTGTGTGTGTGTGTGTGTGTGTGATGAACAGCAGGATAATCCCTTCTTAAAGTGAGTCATATGGGGGAAGGCCACGTTTGCTATCTGCTCTCAGTGTGATTCCAGGTGACAGCATCTCTCCCACACAAAGTGTTTGTGTATGTGTGTGTGTGTGTGTGTGTGTGTGTGTGTGTGTGTGTGTGTGTGTGTGTGTGTGTGTGTGTGTGACAGAGAGAGAGAGGAGAGAGAGAGAGAGAGAGAGTGAGAGAGAGAGAGAGAGAGAGAGAGAGAGAGAGAGAGAGAGAGAGAGAGAGAGAGAGAAAGAGAGAGTAGGTTTGACATACTTTGTTCACCTTTTTTGTTTATGAGTATGGCTTAGTTGATTTCCATTTCTGTAGTTAAAATAACACTATGCTGAAGAGATGGAGAGAAAGAGAAAGAGAGAAAGAGGGGAAGAGAATGCAGGGGAGAAGAAAGGGGAGAGAGGGATTGAGAAAAAAGAGATTAAGAGGATCGGAGGAGGCGGAGATTAAAGGGAAAGTGTGAGAAAACAAATTTAGAGACAGAAAAAGAAAAGAGAATGGAGAGACACAGTGTGAGAGAGAGAGGTAGAGAGAGAGGGAGGGAGAGAGGTAGAGAGAGAAATAAATTAAAAGTAGGTTTTGTTTTGTTTGAGTCACAGTTATTACAAAATAAATTGTGGGAAAGACACACAAAGAGATATGGGTGAAGAAGGAGATGTAGAGAGAAAGCAAGAGAGAGAGAGAGAGAGAGAGAGAGAGAGAGAGAGAGAGAGAGAGAGAGAGAGAGAGAGAGAGAGAGAGAGAGCTGTCCAGAATGAATAAAATGTCATTCATTGTGGTCCAACGTTCTAAACTGTAAAGGGGCTCTACCTCTGGACACTTTGCCGTTGGCAAGGGGTTGCCATGGCATCACAGGCTGCCCTGGAAGGCTGTGCTCTAGTCTACACCACAATGAGAAGGTGGTGGAATCACTCATAGTGGACATGACGGATGGATGATTGTACTATACCATGAGCCAATATACGTACACACATACGCACACACACACACAGACATACACACGCGCGCACACACACACGCATACACACACACACACGCACACACACGCACACACACACACACACACACCACACACACACACATGTACAAACACATACAACCACACACACACACACAGATGTACAAACACACAGATGCACAACATAAGAGACAACGGGCAGCAAGCCTTTTGCTTAATAAAACAAGCTGTTGTCTAATATTTGCACAGCCGGAGCAGAGAGCCACTGTAGGCATTTGCAGCGTTTGTACTGTACTGTATGTGTGTGTGTGTGTGTGTGTGTGTGTGTGCGTGCGTGCGCGCGTGAGTGTGGTGTGTGTGTGTGTGTGTGTGTGTGTGTGTGTGTGTGTATGTTTTGACTTCATTGTAGGTTCAATCCTGAGAAGGTGATATACACAAAATGTCTCTTTCTTTCCCTCTCTCTCACACACACACTCTCTCTCTCTCACACACACACATACACAGAAACACACTTCACTGACACACACACTCACTCACATACACACACAAACACACACACAAACACACTGCATTGACACACACCCCTCACATACACACACAAACAAAAATGGCCGCACATGAAGACAAAAATGTCTCACTCTGTCTCTCTCTCTGTGTGTGTCATACACACATAAGCTGCTTTCAGACACGTCCTCCGCAGTATATACTTTGTCAAACAGAGTCCGAACCTAACATGCTGATGCTATGCTGTCATACTGTATGTGTGAACGACACCGACGCACATGAACAGAATCTCTGCATGTTCTTCGCTTCGTTCAGACACAAGCTCATTTACATAATGTCCGTCGGAAATACTAGGAGGGGAGTAGTGTAAGAGCCGGCTAAGTTCGGAGTTCGGAGTTATGTTATTCAGATATACGGCCCAACCGCTTGACATCCACAGAACATGCAGACTTACACCTAGGTCTGAAAGCAGCTATACACACACACACAAAGCAAAGACACACACACACACACACAGGCACA
>NC_055976.1:17628771-17646271 GCF_018492685.1 Alosa sapidissima
GGTCAGACTGAGCACAAGAGAATAAGAAGAGTTTCCTCAAATGCCAACAAACCTCCCACACAGCCTGCTTTACTTATGCTCATCCCTCTAAATCCTATGTGTGTGCGTGTGTGTGTGTGTGTGTGTGTGTGTGTGTGTGTGTGTGTGTGTGTGTGTGTGTGTGTGTGTGTGTGTGTGTGATGTGGATGTTTCATGGCATGTGTTCAATGTTGACATTGCCCAATGCTGTTTAAGTCACATTAATGGCATGCCAGAGAGTCATACCCAGCCAATGGCTTACTCTGCAGGCACACACACACAGACACACACACACACACACATCCTCTCCACCCTGTGGAACATGTGTGTCTGTGTGTTTGTGTGTGTATGTGTGTGAGTGAGAGAGAGAGAAAGAGAGAGGGAGAAAGTGTGTGTGTGTGTGTGTGTGTGTGTGTGTGTGTGTGTGTGTGTGTGTGTGTGTGTGTGTGTGTGTATGTGAATGCGTGTGTACAAGAGAGTGTGTGTCTATGTTTGCATTTAGAATGCATGTGTGTGTATGTGTGTGTGTGTGTAAGTGTGTGAGTGTGTGTGTGTGTGTTTAACACACAGGGCATGTGATGCGTCAGTGCAGTAGTGTTGGAGTAGAACTAGTGCTTGCAGGTTAGTGCATGCTGGTTAGTGCAGGTTAGTGCATGCTGCATGTCTCTCCTGCTTGTTGCTCTCTGCTTTTAGCTACCGCCACCGGCTAGCCACCTCCCTAGGGGGGAGGCGAAAAGAGGAGCCGAGCGCGTAAGTCTCCTCTGCCGGTACACAGCCTCTCCATTGCCAAGACCCTTACACGCCTCCTCGTGGCCACGCACGGTAACTGGTACCGTGGCAAAGCTGTATGGGATCTCGGAGTAGCAGGGGGCCCCAGAGACGTGGCATGCAGGCCCACTACAGTGTGGACACGCCCTGCTGCCCGTTAACCCCTGCCCCAGCTATGGGCAAATAGCAAAGACCCCAACGGTGGACCAGGCGGAGGATGGCAACAGGAAGACGTTCCACAACGGCTGGGAAGGCGGATGAAGGCTAGGGGAGTAAACCCTGAACACAAAACTGCAGGTGGGGACAGGCAATAGGCGGAACCCAGCAAACCGGATTACCGGCAGTCCCCTGCAGCTCAAACCAGAGTGAAGGTCGTCGTGAGTTCCTCATGCCACTGGAAGCTACTCTGTTTGAGCGAAGGATGGTGGGAGTAAGGACTGCGCACCCCTACCCTCACCCTAATCTCTTCCCTTGCGCAAGCTCCTTGTTCCATCCACTCCCTTTCCTTTCCACCCCAGCCCCCAAGCCCTTACCAAAGCCCTGTGGCGATGTGGAATGGCGGCAGGCACAGGCCAAGGATGTTGCTGGAAGTGCCTAGTCAAACCATGCACACAGGCGGCAGTGGAGTGACGGTCGTTGTGTTGCGGGATGGGGCAGCGCATCACCTCGGCAGCTTCCACTGCGACTGAGCAGCTCCACACAGCTCACCCCTGACGGGGAAGGACCTGGAAAAGGTGGTCTAAAAATTGTCTGTTCCCTCAACACTCTGGATGGCTAGCCGCAGCCATCGGAGCCTCCCCTACTGCGGCCAAAAAACCAAAAAGAATATTCATCTGAACATTGCCACCTGGAATGTCCGCACCCTACTGGACATGCCTATAACATCCAACAGACCTTGCCGAAGAACAGCTCTTGTAGCCCTTGAGCTTGCAAGATACAATATAGACATTGCAGCCCTCAGTGAGACCAGGTTACATGGCGAGGATTCCCTGACGGAAGTGGGTGCAGGCTTCACCTTCTTCTGGAAAGGGGTTCCCGAAGGCATGCGTCATATCCACGGTGTAGGTTTTGCTGTGAAAACCAAGCTGCTGCAGCAAATCCCGGAATCCCCTGTGGGCATCAGTGAGCGCCTGATGACATGGCGCATTCCTCTTACCAAGAAGCGCTTTGCCACACTCATCAGTGCTTATGCACCAACCCTGGATGCAGATAACAACACAAAAGAAGATTTCTACCATTGTCTTGATGAAGTCTTCCAGAAAGTCCCAGCCGCCAACAAACTCCTTCTTATGGGTGACTTTAATGCACGAGTGGGAAATGAGCATCTCATCTGAAAGAAGGTCATTGGTCAGCATGGAGTAGGAAAACAATGGGCCCTGCCTACTATCCCTCTGTGCAGAGCATGAGTTGCTTATCACTAATAGCACCATCCAGATGAAAAAACATCACAAAACTACCTGGCAACATCCCAGATCTAAACACTGGCACCTTTTGGACTACCGCATGGTCAGATCCAAACTACACCTGGTCATCCCACCTTGCCGTCCCAAGACGGCCCCAAAGACTAGAAGACTAAAAATTGCCACTCTCTCCAACCCAGACACCATTGATGACCTCCGTCGCCACCTTGCATGCAACCTCTCACATGTCCCAGAGGAAGCTGATGCCAAAGACTGGCCAGTTCTATCTGCCGCCATCCACTCTGCCGCCTCAACAGCCCTTGGCACCAAGGTCAGAAAACATCAGGACTGGTTTGACAACAACTCTTCTCATATCCATTTGACTCTGCAAGAAAAACAGCAGGCCCACAAAGCCCTGCTCTCCAACCCACAATCCTCCATGCTAAAAGCCAACTACACCAAGGCTAGAGCCAAAGCACAGCTGTCACTAAGGGCCATGGAAGACACCTGGTGGCTGGAGAAAGCAAAAGAAATTCAACATCTTGCTGACTGTAGTGACACGCATGGCTTCTATGATGCCATCAAAGCTCTCTATGGACCAAGGAAGCAACCCTCACTCCTGTTAGATCTGCTGCTGGAGACAGCCTCCTGAAGGACCGCCAAGAGATCCTTGAGCGTTGGGCCGAACATTTTAAAGGTCTCCTCAATCACAGTAACCCTGCAGACCCCAACATCCTTGACAAGGCGCCTGTTATGCCACAGATGCAACACTTGGACAGCCCTCCTAACTTCGGAGAAACATCCAAGGCGATCAGGAGCCTGAAAAATAACAAAAGCCCAGGAACCGATGGTATCCCAGCGGAGGTGTTCAAACATGGGGGCTACCTCCTCACACGCCGCTTACACCTCTTGATCACCAAAACCTGGCAGTCTGAGAATGTACCACAGGACTGGAAGGATGCCAAAATCATCGTTCTCTATAAGCAGAAGGGGACAGAGCAGACTGTGGCAACAGATGAGGAATTTTGCTCCTCTCCACAGCAGGCAAAGTCCTTGCAAAGATTATGCTCTCCCGACTGGTCGAGTACATCTCAGAACTTACTCTCCCTGAAACACAGTGTGGCTTCCGTAAGTGCAGGTCCACAACTGACATGATCTTTGCTCTACGGCAGCTACTTGAGAAAAGCAGAGACCTCTACATCGCCTTCATCGACCTCAGCAAAGCCTTTGACACCGTTAACCGTGACATGCTCTGGGCACAACTTGGTAAACTTGGTGTACCACCCAAGTTCCTCTCTATCCTGCAACAATTGCATGATGGCATGCATCCAGAGTTGTTATGGGAGGGCTTCAGTCTGATCCCTTTAAGGTCAATGTTGGGGTGAAGCAAGGCTGTGTCCTGGCACCAGTACTGTTCAATCTCCTCCTCACAGCAATCACCCGACTGTTCCACCGCGCCCTGCAGCACAAAGATGGTATAGACCTGGAATACCGCCTTGATGGCAACCTCTTCAACATCTGGCGGCTCCAAGCTCAGACAAAAACATCAACCTGCCACATCCATGAGCTCCAGTATGCAGACGACTGTGCTGTCTTGGCACACAGCCCAGAATCCATGCAGCATGCCCTGGACACCATCTCAGCGTTGTATCAGTCCTTTGGTCTTCAAGTAAACACCAAGAAGACAGAGGTCATGGCGCAACTCTGTACCAAATCTCCTTCACATGTTGGCTTCCACATCAATGGCAGTCCACTCAGTCTTGTTGACCATTTTACATACCTGGGCTCCACCCTCTCTGCAGATTCCACCCTTGACAGTGAAATCCACCATCGGATCAACAAAGCCTCATCAGCCTTTGGGCGCCTTAGGAAGAGATTATTCGGCAACAACAACCTAAAATCTCTCCACAACAACACTCCATCTCTCCACTCTCTCTTTCTCTCCACTCATCCCTCCATTTCTCCACTCAACAACCTATAAATCAGTACCAAAGTAGCTGTCTACAATGCAGTCTGTGTCACCACCCTACTCTATGGGGCAGAAACATGGACGCCGTACAGGCGCCACATAAGCAGCCTGGAGATGTTTCACATCAGATGCCTCCAAAAAATACTCAACCTGTCCTGGGAGGACCGCATCCCCCATACTGACATTCTGACTGCGACTGGCACCACCAGCATGGAAGCAGCTCTGGCCAAGAGGCATTTACGCTGGGCTGGCCACACCATTCGCATGCCTGGCTATCGCGTCCCACGCCAGGACCGCAAGACGTGCCCAACAACACCAGCAGGCAGACCCCACCTCCCAATTATCAGGACATACCTGCTCCATCTGTGGAAGAGTGTGCGGCTCCAAAATCGGCCTCCATAGCCACGTGAGGTGGCATCAACGGCAACAACGTTGACCAATCACTCCCCCCCCCCAACCCCCTGGAACAAGCGTCATCATCGGACACGATGGACAGCTAAGAAGAAGTGTGTGAGTGCATGCACACAGGAGTGTGTGTGTGTGTGTGTGTGTGTAAATCAGTCAGACCCTCTCTTCACTACTGTTATGATCATCTAGCCCAACCCCCTCTTATTAACACTGTCACAACAGCTCTCTCTCCATCGTTCTTTCTATTCTTCCTGTCATTTCATCCCTCCATCTATCTACTCTCTCACTCCATCTCTCCACTCTCTCTTTCTCTACACTCATCCCTCCATCTCTCCACTCACCCCTCCATCTCTCTCTGTTCTCTCATTCCATCTCTGAACTCATCCATCCATCTCTCCACTCATCCCTCCATCTCTACTCTCTTACTCCATCTCTCTGCTCTCTCACTCCATCTCTCTCTCTCCACTCTTCTCCCATCTCTTCACTCATCCCTCCATCTCTACTCTGTCCCTCCATCTTTCTACTGAAATTCAAATTCAAAGTGCTTTATGATTAGCATGACTATTTCAGTACAGTCTGTACTACAGTGCTGCTAAAGCTAGTGTTACGAATGACAACATCACAAAATAAAGAAAAAAGAAATACAGCAATATACTCTTTCCCCCTTTCTTTCTACTTTCTCCCTCCATCTCTCCACTCATCCCATTGCTATACTCTCTCCCTCCATCATTCTGCACTTCCCCATTTCCCCTTTCTCCCACTTTTTTCTCTTTTCTTTGCTATTTCTTTCTCTGCAACTCTTTAATTATTCTATCTCTCTATCTCTCTATCACTCTTTTCAACTATTTGTATCTGTCTCTCTTGCTGTCACTCAAAGACACACACACACACACACACGCACACACACACGCACACACACACGCACACACACACGCACACACACACACACACACACACACACACACACACACACACACACACTCCTGTCACCAGGAAACACCACCAGCACTGAAGCTGGTGTTACGCCTCCTGCCAGCACGCCTCTCCCCCTCCCATCCCATCACACTAGTGATTTACTGGCCAACTGAACCAGAGTGACCCGTGGCCCTGCTCCTGCCCGATCATCACCCAGCCCTGCTTCTCCGCTCTGCCCAGGCACAGCTCCTCTAAGCCGGATCAATACGCCAATTTGGGCCCCTCTTCACCTGGATGCCTGGGCGGGTCGATAGCCGCTCTGCCTTGCTTAAGTCTACACCCCGCTGACACACACACACACATACACACACACACACACCCCGCTGACACAAACACACACACAAATACACACACACACCCCGCTGACACAAACACACACACAAATACCCCCCCCCCCCCCGCTGACACACTGCACCACCCTTCTCCGCAGCTCCGCCACGCCTCCTGGGCAGAGGGGAGCAGTCTGATTGGTCGTGATGCTTCAGTGCAGCTGGGTACATAGAGTCAGTTTGTAGAGTGTTACACCTCCCCTCCCCTCCTCTCTCCTCTCCTCTCCTCTCCTCTCCTCTCTCCCCTCCTCTCCCCTCATCTCCCCTCCTCTCCTCTCACTACTCCAGTGGGCCCTCTCAGTGGGGGCTAAGCAGCCAGAACAGTCAATATTAGGGCTAGTGTGTGTGTGTGTGTGTGTGTGTGTGTGTGTGTGTGTGTGTGTGTGTGTGTGTGTGTGTGTGTGTGAGAGGGCTCTATGGTGTATACAGTGTGTGTGTGTGTGTGTACACGTGCGTGCATGTGAGAGAGAGAGAAGATAGATATATAGATAGATAGATAGATAGATAGATAGAGAGAGAGAAGAGAGAGAGAGAGAGAGAGAGAGAGAGAGAGAGAGAGAGAGAGAGAGAGAGAGAGAGAGAATGAAAGAGAATGAGTGAATCTTGTGGAGAGTGGGGCTGAATTCAGATGAGAGCAGTGTTTCCACAGATCAAGTACCAGCAGTTACCACTAGAGCAGTAGTGTGTGGGTTGGAAGTCTGCTGTAAGGGAGAATTACCACACTATATGCCACACAGCATGCCAACATTATCACACTATATGCCACACAGCATGCCAACATGCTCACACTATATGCCACACAGTATGCCAACATGATCACACTATATGCCACACAGCATGCCAACACGACCACATCAACTATAGGAAAAGTTGCTTTTAACAAGCCACAAAAGAACAGAACTGATTGTGAGTCTGAATCTGAATTACACCTGATGTTACAAAAAACAAGCAGCAGTATACTAAATGAATCTCTCCTTGCACATAATTAAGTATCTTCCATTCTCCCCATGACCCAGACAAATACAAATGTATAATGCAAGTTGTCATTCTGCACTCCTGCAGCAGGTGGAATGCAGATTTATCCATGTGTGGTCCGGTCCTACATAGCATGCCATGTGCTTAGGTGCATACTGCTGCCATTTCGTGCCTAAACTGGGCTCTAATGCTGCAGCTATATTGTGCCTAAACTGGTCTCTAACACTGAGGCCATATTGTGCCTAAACTGGTCTCTAACACTGAGGCCATTTCCTGCCTACAGTAAGCTGGGCTCTAATGCTGCAGCTATATTGTGCCTAAACTGGTCTCTAACGCTGAGGCCATATTGTGCCTAAACTGGTCTCTAATGCTGCAGCTATATTGTGCCTAAACTGGTCTCTAATGCTGAGGCCATATTGTGCCTAAACTGGTCTCTAACGCTGAGGCCATATTGTGCCTAAACTGGTCTCTAATGCTGCAGCTATATTGTGCCTAAACTGGTCTCTAATGCTGAGGCCATATTGTGCCTAAACTGGTCTCTAACGCTGACGCCATATTGTGCCTAAACTGGTCTTTAACGCTGAGGCCATATTTTGCCTAAACTGGTCTGTAACAGGTTACTGTGTGCATTGTGTCTTGTGAGCTCCTCTCTTTGTGCATCGTGTCTCGTGAGCTCCTCTCTGAAGGAGTTTGTCATGACTCGTTGTCTCGCGCCCCCGATCTCGAGTCCCGTCTCGTCTCGTCTCGCCAGCTGCGGCGCTGAGCTGAGCTGTGTAAACACTTCGTAAACATTTCAAAGATCACGGAGCAATCTTCTAATGCACAGGCCACTTCAGCACTGGGCAGGTCATTTAGGGGAAATGGGGAAGCATATTTTAAAAATGTCTACAGCAGAGAGGGGGGGGGGGAGACAGAGAGAGAACAGAGATGGGAGAGAGAGGGAGAGAGAGAGAGAGAGAGAGAGAGAGAGAGAGAGAGAGAGAGAGAGAGAGAGAGAGAGAGAGAGAGAAAGAGAGAGAGAGAGAGAGAAGAGGGATGTGGGGAGAAAGAGAGCTAGAGAGGTGGGCGTTGGATAAAGACAGGGCTTGGTTGTGTTGTGTGATACTGAGCAACAATAAACCTCTAATGAAAACTAAACAAACTTCCAGAGACGACAGGCAATTTGTCAGCATATTTGGAAAAAGTCTCTTATTGTCTTCTGAGGGGAGAGATATACACCTTCCTCCAGTTAATTACTGCACCACCCATAGAGAAGGAGAGGAGAAAACACCCAGAATGCCAGAACCACACACACACACACACACACACACAAACACTCCTGTCACCAGGAAACATCACCAGCACTGAAGCTGGTGTTCAGATCAGAGCAACACACCAGCAACAACACAACACACTGCAGTCCTTATTAACAAGGTCAGAGCGCAGGAGATTGGTCTTATGGGTTGCATCATTAGATTTATCTTTCATTTGCTAACACACACACACACACACACACACACACACACGAAGGCTGTTACGACTGTGGGTCTTTCTGTGTATTCTTTGTGTCTGTTCTTTTTGCTGTGTGTCTTAGAGGCAGGCTGATGTAGCTGATTGGTGGTGTCATCTAATTGGACGTCATGACAGCCTGCCCCTTTAAATGTGTCTGGCTGACGTCACTCGTGAGATCTCTTGCGCTCACTTCAGATCACACTTTTTGCTGAAACTGGCGCTGCGAAACTACGCTGCCACTAGGGCCAGCCTCGGGCCTTGCCCGTGCAACCACCTTAGTTTTTTCAACTCACCGGGGTGAGAGACCGGGAGTGAGCGCCCGGCTACGTTCCGCCCGTTTTTCTCTTGTTAAAGGAGATAAGTCGAGCGACGAGTAAGAATGAACAGGTATGATAAGGGATCAGATTCCAAAAATAATTCAGTGGAAATGCATGGATTCCAGTTTCTTCCAGTAGCAGCAACTGGAATCCATGCATTTCCACTGAATTATTTTTGGAATCTGTTCATTCTTACTCGTCGCTCGACTTATCGTGACTAAATTCAAGATGGCTGCAAACGCTAAACTTCGTGAAGATACTGTCTGTATAAATTGTCTTGTAAGTAAACTACCAGTGCTTTTTCAAAGTTCTCAATGTCTCGTTTTAAATGTCAGGGCCCTCGGAAGTCTACCAATGAAGTGTGGAGATACATTGAGCCTCGTAAATGGTGTAAAACAGTAAAACAGTTTATTTGCATGGCTAGCCCGATGTCGAAGCACCACCATTGAAAAAGCTGTTGGTAGCATCGGCTAACTAGCGCCAGATTTTGGAGTGCAGGGGACAAGCCGAGATGGGCTATGAGACATACGTTCACACTCGGTATCATGTTTCAATACACTTTAGGTCAATATAACACCGGAATTCTCCTTTAAAATCTTTGTTATGTCGTCCGGACACACACACACACACACACCACAAATAAACACTTTCTCAATGAAGGAGTCCATTCAAAATAACAGGCTAAAGCCACTAATAGTGAGTACTCATTAAAAAGTCACTGTAAAGGAGATGAGCTATCCACTTCTAAACATCCTCTTGAATTAGCCTGTGTGTATGGGTACGTGTGCGTGTGTGTGTGTGTGTGTGTGCGTGCATGCGTGAGCGTGCTTTCTTAGTCTGCAATCATGTGGTTGGCTAATACCCCAAGGACTGATGTCTGGGTAAACTGGTATTATTAAGGTTTCTCCCTTTAACTCTCTCATCTGTCACCAGTCTGTCTGACATTTAACACACACACACACACACACACACACACACACACACACACACACACACACACAAACACACACACACACACACACTCAAACATGTTATGAGACAAATGCAATAGAGCAGCATGCGCCCTTCAGGAGAGACTACGGGTCCTCAGAGGGCTCAAGATTCAACACAAACTGTTGGTGCAGCCTGAGTGTAAGGCAGAGGGCAGTGCACCACCTGCTCAAACACACACGCAGTGGAGGAGCAGGAGGAGGAGGAGGAGAGGAGCCTGGAGAGGAAGAGGAAGGAGTGGAGGAAGAGGAGAGGAGGAGAGGACAAGGAGGAAGAGGAGAGGAGGAGGAGGGAGGAGAATAGGAGGGAGGAGGGAGGTGGAGAGGAGAAGAAGAGGAGGAGGGAGGAGAGAAGGAGGGAGGAGGAAGGAGGAGAGAAGGAGAAGAGGAGGAGGGAGGAGAGAAGGAGGGAGGAGGAAGGAGGAGAGAAGGAGGGAGGATGAGGAGAGGGAGGAGGGAGGAAGAGAGGAGGAGGAAGAGGAGAGGAGGAGGCAGAGGAGGAAGAGGTACGTAGAGCCGGATGGAGAGCATGAGTGAGCGTTATGTACTGGTGGACAGGCCTGATCCCGCCTAAAAAGCCCTTGAGGAAGACAGAGCGCTGCATGGCAGCCTTTGCCATTGTTGTGTGAATGTGATTATCAGGGGTCACACCAGCTATGACACTGTACTACTGTGCACAGGTAAAACACACCCATGTGTATTTGAGTACAAAACAACTCTTTGGCCTGAAGTGCCTGATTTTGGGATCTAATGGAAAACCTGAGAGAGAGAGAGAGAGAGAGAGAGAGAGAGAGAGAGAGAGAGAGAGAGAGAGAGAGAGAGAGAGAGAGAGAGAGAGAACCACCATGACAGCTATCCTCAGGTATCCAGGGCAGCGGGGTGAGGAGGGTGTCAAGGGTTTTTTCCACATGCGCACGCCGCTGTCAGTCGTGGTTGCCATGAGCGACAGACGTGTCAGAGGGCCAGGGCCGACAGGTGAAAGATGATTGGATCGTTTCCTCCCTGACTGCGCCCACACACAGATACTGTATGCAGGGGACCAATGAGAAGAGGGCAGGGGGAAAGTGATGCAGAGAGAGAGAAGGAGGGATGCAGAAAGAAGACAGTGAAAGTAGAAAGTAGATGGACAGACAGATTCACTCCACTACAGACTCACCAGAAGTGCATTCAAATGTCCGACAAAGACAAACATTTGTTTTTATTTGCTTTGAGTTCACTTGATTTGAATATTCCTGAGCACACACGAATCATCTAAGAAGGCATAATTCTGCCAACACACATGGATTGGGCTGGACTTACAGTTACTGTTTAAACCAGGATTTGGAAAGTTTATACAAAATGATTCAAGTTTAAAGAAATTAACGTATTAATGTATCTGTTTACATTCTGAACTCACCCCTGCTGTAGTTGGCTGGGTGTAAGTCTCACACAGAGCCTAAGGGACACTAGTCTGTATCTGATCAAGCCTGGAGACCTAATATATGCCATCACACTAAAATGAGATCTGCTGGAGGATAACTATAAAAAATGACACCCACTACGTCCAGAAAGAAAGAAGGAAAGAAAGAAAGGACCCATGAAGAACAGATAAACAACACAACCCGTCGTGCGCCTTTGAACAAATGGCCATTTTATGGAGATGGCCGATGATCAGAGAGATAACAGGGAAAGAGAGAGAGAGAGAGAGAGAGAGAGCGAGAGAGAGAGAGAGAGAGAGAGAGAGGAAAGAAGGAGGGGGGAGAAGAGAGTGCCAGTAGGGAAAAGAAACCGGGAAAGAGAGAGAATGAGATTGAGAAAGTGTGGGAGGGGGGCAGGGAGGGAGAGAACCATATATATATATACACAGGATGGCAGTGAGGGGGGTGCGTGTGGTGTGTGTGTGTGTGTGTGTGTGTGTGTGGTGTGTGTGGGTGTGTGTGTGTGTGTGTGTGTGCAGTGTGCGCGCACTAATGATGGGGACAGGGCTGTGTGTTAGTGGGGAGGAGAGAAGAGGAGAGGTCCCTCATGGAAAGGGAAACATGGAAACTGACAGCCATGCCTGCAGCTTCAGACACCACAAACAAGCTCAGACACTGTGTAATCACAGAGTAACCATACCTGCCTGTGTTCAACACACACACACACACACACACACACACACACACGAGCACACACACACACACGCACACACACGAGCACACACACACACACACACACACAGACACACACACACACACACACACAGGCAAACACATGCACACACAGGCAAACACACAGGCACTCCACACAGGCACACACACACACAGTAACCACACACTTAGGCTCGGGTATCGAATATCGAGTATTGGTTGGAACCGGGACTATCTTTGCGATTTTCCCGGAATCGTTCAAAAGTTTAACTTTCGATTCCTAGTTTCGATTCCCATCCGCCGACCGGAAGAAGAAACGACTGAACACCAACGAAGAAGCGCATAGTTCATAGAATTAAAATTCATGGAGAATGTCAGACTATTTCATTCAGAAAGCAGGGTTTCCGCGGATCCTTTGAATGACTGCTCAACCGTTTGGTAGAGCACACTTTAAGACACCATATCTTACCAAAACATCAAACTGTTTTAAATTTAAACATATGGAGCCATATCTACCACTTGAGCACTACATGTTAAGCCCAAAATATTTGCTCAGTACCTCTGTAATGTCAAAGGCCACACCTTCTCATCATATGCGATTTAAGAAATTAATTTACGGGATTTCGACCATATTTTGTGGAGTTTTTAAAAGGTAAGACTTTTTTTTCTTCATTATTATGTAAAAATGAAGTAGAATAACACATGTATTAACTTACATTAAGAAAAAAAAATATTTTCATGGTTAAATAATTGTTTGAAAACATGCTCTACCAAACGGTTGATGTGCCTGTCAATGGTAAAAGTCAGGTCCGTATAGATAATACTAGAAAATATGAGTTCATGAAAATATAAGTTCATGAATTAATCATATTAACCATTATATACTGTTTTAAAATGTATACTACTACTGTTAACACAGCATATATATGTTTAAAAAGCATGCATACACATGAAATATATCAAATAGGCTTATTAGCTAATCGATGCTAATTCAATGCAATTCAATACATTTTGGTCTGTACCATGAAGGGGAAACTGATTCAACTATATAAACCATATATTTTCTGAAAGCTTAGACCCTCAGGATGTAATCTAACATGACATGAGACATGTCCCACCATCCTCATTAGTATGCTGCCCAAGCATAATACATTGGGTAAAGAGGTGTCATATATATCTTTTTGTTGTGGTATAGTCTTTATTTTTATTTAGATGTCTTGAAAAGGTCTTAAAAGTCTTAAAATTTGCACTTGGAAAATGTGCAGATACCCTGAGAAAGACCGTTGGTTAGCTAGCTCATTTAAAATATCCTAAACTTTTTTTGACCCTGCCTTTAAAAAAAATCGGAATCGAGAATCGTTAGGAACCGAAATCGAAATAAGAAATCGGAATTGGAATCGGAATCGTTCAAATTGAAACAATACCCAACCCTACACACACTCTCTCATAAGCCATTCCACAGAAACACACACGCACAGACAGAGACAGACACACACACATACATTTTCTTTCTGTGTCACTCTTCTGTGTTCAAACAGCTACAGAGACTTCCGGTTTGGCCATGAGAAGATAAGTCGCAAGGTAGCAGAGCTCCCCGCTTAACTTTACAATATAACCTTTAAAAAACGCCATCACGGCCATTTTTGAATATAAATAATTGAATCGACAAGAAAACAATACTTTTACACCAAGAAGACAGTAGCCTACTGACCGACAAAATGAGCAAGCAAAGGCAATCATCTGATGCTACGCCAAGAACCAGTGTTGCTAGCAAAGTTGCCGCCATGGTTAGCAATGATTCCAATGAAACACCAAGCTCAACTGGAGTTTCCATGAATCAACTAGTTGCTGAATTGGGCAAACAACACGCTTCGCTTAAAGAGGACATTTCTACTTTAATTCAAGAGTCGATTGCTCCTCTCCAACAGTCAGTGAACGCATTAACAGAAACCGTAACCAGTTTTCAGGCAAGGCTTACTGCAACTAAATCTCTAACTGGGGACAACTTCACTGCGCTGAACATCGCGGAGAAAAAGATCAAACTTTTGGAGGACCAAAACGCGACCCTATTTGACCGACTGGAGGACTTGGAGAATCGTTCCCGTAGAGCTAATCTAAGGATTCTAAATGTTCCGGAGGACAGCGAAAAAGGTCAGCCTACAGTGAAGTTTGTATCCAACATGCTAATGCAGGTTATGCCTGGCGCTTTTGACAAACCACCTGAACTGGAACGAGCACGCCGATCTCTTGGCCAGAAGCCTCAACAACACCAGCCACCTCGACCGTTTGTAGTCTGCTTCAACCGGTTTCAGGAGAAGGAAAAAGCACTGCGGTGGGCCTGGACGAACAACGTGGAGTTCAACGGTACTGCGCTGAGGATTTATCCAGATATGTCAGCAGCATTGGCGAAAAAACGCGCAGCATTTAAGGATGTCAAACAGCTCCTTTATGTGAAGAATGTGCGATTTAATTTGCTCTACCCTGCCCGACTACGAGTTGAATTTAAAAAGCAGTCGCACATCTTTTCTTCACCTGAGGAAGCTCAAGATTTTTACGACCGCCGAGTTGCTTTCAAACAACCAGATGGACCTGCGGACAGAGATGATGATTAGGCTACTTTGGACAAGTTGCTTTCAAACAACCAGATGGACCTACGGACAGAGATGATGATTAGGCTACTTTGGACTCACTAACAATAGACCCATGGGTGAAATGGACTGGCAATCTGCTTAAAATTTGTAAGTTGCACATCTCTTACGATGCATAGCCATCTTATTGCATTTAGAAGCGAAACGTTTAGCCCTGATGTTGATGTTGAGGCGAGCAGGCCGATGTAGCCTAATAGGGCCTGCGCACCGAGGTGCGAACGGCAAGAGGCAACATTTTGCTTCGATTTTTTTTCTGTTTTTTTTTCTACTTGTGGCTAGGCCTATTTTGTCCGTTAAATGGAGATCTATGCAACCGTTTTATTGTTTGGCCTAGCCTCATTGTGTTGCTAGAATTTAAGTGGATTGAATGGATAGGCTTATTTACCTATGCTAAGTCAGAACAGTGACTGCATAAATGTATGATAACCTGTATAGCATAATGGGGAGCAATGTGGGGAGGATAACGTGACGATGGACAACGGGAAGTTTAAGTACTGTAGGGCTGCGGTTCGTCAGTGTTCAGAGGACGAACCTAGAGTTTTTGTTTTTTCTTGTTTGAGGTGGGTAGGGATTTTTTGCCAAAGGTTTCTTTTCTTTCTCCTATTTTTTTTTTCTTTTCCCTTATATTTTTATCATGGTTATAAAACAGCTTCGCATGCTTTACTATCTGCTTTATTATCTGCACAACAAACATAGAAAGTCGAGGTGTATCTGGAGGATCTGCAGTGCGCTTTATCAGTTGGAATGTTAGAGGTCTGAATGGGCCAGTGAAGAGAGCAAGAATATTTACACATCTAAAGAGACTACACACTGAAATTGCCTTTTTACAGGAAACACACCTGCGGGTCCAAGACCAAATACTACTAAGAAAAGCTTGTGTAGGACAGGTGTTCCATTCAAACTTTAGTAGTAGAGCCAGGGGAGCAGCAATAGTAATCCACAAAAAAATTTTATTCACTGCCTCAGAAATAGTTTCAGATCCCCAAGGGCGTTACATTATAGTATCAGGCCATCTTTTTCACACTCCTGTGGTATTGGTTAGTGTGTATGCCCCAAACTGGGATGATGCAGACTTTTTCAAGAAGATAATGGCACGGATACCTGATTTGAATAGTCATTATTTGATATTTGGTGGGGACATGAACTGTGTTATGGATACAACTATGGACCGTTCTAACCCCAAAATGATACCTACATCAAAGATGTCTAGATGTCTTCTCAATCTCATGCATCAGATGAGTTGTATTGACCCATGGAGGTTTATATACCCAACTAGAAAATAATTTTCTTGTTTTTCTCATGTGCATCGGTCCTATTCAAGAATAGACTATTTTTTCATTGACAAACGTCTTATCCCTGCAGTAAAAGCTACAGAATACACTGCTATTGTAGAATCGGATCATGCACCAATCAGCCTTGACATCAACATCACACTTAAGTGGCGTGGAAAGCCAAACTGGAGACTGAATACAACCCTACTCTCAGATTCAGCCTTTTGTCAGTATATAGCAATAGACGATTTTCTTCTAACCAATCAGACGGACTCTGTATCTCCATCCATACTCTGGTAAACATCAAAAGTTGTTCTCAGAGGACACATAATTTCATTCTCAGCATCACGCAATAAAGAAAGGAAACAGGCACAGGTGAAACTAATAGACTCTATTTTGAAAACTGATCAACAATACTCAAATGCCCCAACCCCTGAATTATACAAAGAGAAATTGAATTTAAAAGCACAATACGAGCTATTATCTACAGAGAAGACTGAAAAAGGCCTATTGCGGTCGCGAGCATTTTTCTATGAGCATGGGGAGAAGGCTGGATGCCTCCTTGCCCATCAGTTAAAGGTCAGGTCTGCATCTAGGCTAATTCCAACTATTAAGAAAACAACTCAGGACCTGACAGTAGACCCACAAGAAATTAACAATACCTTCAAAGAATATTATGCAAAACTATACACGTCAGAATTCCCCCAAGATACCACTCTTATGACAGAGTTTCTAGCAAATCTTGACATCCCAAATATTACAAAGGAACAAAGTGAAAACCTGGAAAAACTTCTGGACATACAGGAAATAGAGAGTGCAATCAGGGATATGCAGAGTGGGAAAACTCCTGGGCCAGATGGCTACCCAGTTGAGTTTTATAAAAAATTTGCTTCGCAACTGGCACCTTTACTTCTTAACATGTTTAATTACTCTTTTGACCAGTCATCCCTACCACAGAGCCTCACAGAGGCTCTTATCACAGTTTTACTGAAGCCAGGCAAAGATGCGGTATACTGTGCCTCATATAGACCCATATCATTATTGAATGTAGACATCAAGATATTTTCCAAAGTTTTAGCAGCTAGAATTAACACCATAATATCAAGTATAATCTCAACCGACCAAACAGGTTTTGTCAGAGGACGCCACTCATTCATTAACATTCGCAAGCTTTTGAATGTGGTGCATTCTCCGCCGTCCAGGGATGTAGCAGAGGTGGTGGTGTCCCTGGACGCGGAGAAGGCATTTGACTGAGTTGAGTGGGGATACTTGTTTTCTGTATTGAATAGGCTTGGGTTTGGTCCAAAATTTGTATCCTGGATTCGTTTATTGTATTCTTCCCCAAAGGCTGCGGTAGTTACCAACAAGTTATGTTCTCAATATTTTCCATTGTCCAGAGGAACGCGTCAAGGCTGTCCCCTAAGCCCACCGCTGTTTATTATTGCAATAGAACCCCTAGCAATTAGGCTTAGGACTACACAATCTATATTTGGTATTAATAGGATGGAAATGGAATATAAACACTCACTGTATGCAGATGATCTTTTAATTTACATTAGTGATCCTTTGTCTTGCACACCTGTGATTTTAAATATTTTAAATGATTTCAGTAGCTTTTCTGGTTATAAAATCAATTACTCTAAAAGTACATGTTTTCCCATAAATGACAAGGCCCACAAGATTAAGGATGCAGACCTGCCCTTCTCTATGTCAAAGATAGGGTTTAAATATTTGGGAATTTTTGTGACCCCTTCCTTCTCTGGTTTATTTGAAGCAAACTTTTCTCCCATGCTTGAAAAACTGAAGTCTGAACTTCAGCGCTGGAGTACTCTTT
>NC_055976.1:17651271-17653771 GCF_018492685.1 Alosa sapidissima
GTTCCTCTCTCCACTTCTCTCTTCTTCTCCTCTCCTCTCCTCTTCTCCTCTCCTTTCCTCTGCTCCTCTCCTCACCTCCTCTCCTCTCATTTCCTCTCCTCCTCTCCTCTCCTCTCCTCTTCTCCTCTCCTTTCCTCTCCTCCTCTCCTCTTCTCCTCTCCTCTCCTCTTCTCCTCTCCTTTCCTCTCCTCCTCTCCTCTCAGCCATCTCACGCTGTGCTGTGGAAGACCCATCACAGAGCTCAGAACACTAATTAGCTCATTTCACTCATAATTAGCTGATTAATAAAGGATTGGCTCGCAGACGGACATATATCTGCACACACACAGACACACACACACACACACACACACACACACACACACACACACACACACACACACACACACACACACACACACACACATAGTACAGACATATGTTCCCTACACATGTTCTCTTCTCATTTAATTCTGCTGCGTTTCAGTCAGTTCATGTCTCAAGTATACAGTATCTGTATCTGCAGCAATTCCTCTCTCAAGTGCCAACCATCAGAGGCTGAGGGCTCATTGTCACAGCCCTGCAAATAACACTAAAAAGACCAACTCCTCTAAAATATACTGTAGCAAAAATAACCTTTAAATTCATCCATTAAAGGGCATTATGTAAGACGCAAAAACTCAATATCTTGTTAATGTGCTGCACATAATTACCAATAACCACGTTATAAAATGTAATAATCATGTTGTAAACATTCTGAGTAATTTGCTTTGATGTGGTTTGATCATTTGATTTGATGTGGAATCTGGAGTCTGCATACATTCTTGACGTTTGCCTTAGGTTGCTAAGGAGACAGGGAGTGACTGACAGTAGGGGTTGCCAGGCTTTCAACCGAGTTGAAGAGAGAGGATGAAAGAGGAAGATAGAGTTTACAATCAGCAGTGATGGAGAGAGATACATAGATAGAGAGAGAGAGAGAGAGAGAGAGAAAGTGAAAGAGAGAGAGAGAGAGGAAAATCACACAGATAAAGGTAAGATTGCTGATGCCAGTGCAGGGATGATTATAGAGTCTAGATGTGAGCGGAATATTGTATTACATGAACTTATGTGCATTTGTAGGCATTTGCGCATACACATACATACACACACACACACACACACACACACACCGCTGTGAGATGCTGCTGCGCCATCTCTCTCCCTGCACACACATACAGACACGTATACACACAAGTACACAGACATAAATTAGAAACATCCCTCTGGAGATGTCACTGCTCTATTCTCTTTATTCTTTTATTTTCTTTGCCTCCTCCATCTTTTACCCTCCCCCCTCTTTCCCTCTCTCTCCCTCTCTCTCTGTCTTACTAACATTGACCAACATTTTGTCTTATTATCATATAAGAAATATGGGTTACACTTTACTTGACAGTATCGACATAAGAGTGACATGACACTGTCATGAACACATGACACTGTCATGATACATGAAACCTAACCCTAATCCTAACCTCTAACCCTAATCCTAACCCCAACCCTAACCCTAACCATAACTCTAAACGTAACCCTAATCCTAATCCTAAATTGTTATGACAAAAACCGAATGTCACTTAATAACAGAAGCGTTATGTCATAAACATTTATGACTTGTTTATGACACGTTCATGACAGTGTCATGTCACTCTTATGTCGACACTGTCAAGTAAAGTGTAACCGGAATATGTCTCTCCTTCACACTCTTTCTCCTTCACTCACTCTTTCTCCCTCCCCCCCCCTCTCTCTCTATTTTTCTGTCATAATACTGATCTTTGTTGCTCACCGAACAGTGCAACAGTGCTCGCAGAAAAAGCTGCTTTCCACACGGACACCGGCATGAATAATTCATCCATGACCTGAGGTCTTCTGCCTCAAAACACAGGACAAGACATGATCTCTCTCTCTTTCTTTCCCTCTCCCTCTCTCTCTCTATCCCTCTCTCTCTCCTCTGTAGGGGAGACATTCTAACTCCTCTAGCAGCCCTCTCTGAGTAGCGGGAGTTGAGGAGCGGTCACTTGGACACCATGGCTGCTAGAGGAGTTCTGCTAGAGGAGGCTGCTCTGTTAACTGTCAGGAGTAATGGAAACCAATCAGGGCCACAATGACATACACTCTGTTTCTCCACATATTCCCCCTCCGACATCATCTCCACTCCAGATGCCTATTCCTTCAGATGGAATCACGCGTCTGGTGTTGAAAGACCATTTTCAGTCATCTTTGTTGTGATAAATGATGGTCAAAAGGCGTGTCTAAATCACAAAGTTCGGAAATTAAACCTGGACAGACCACTTTCTGAGTGGCAACGATAACTCCTGGTCCAACAGAAAGGAATGGCCCCATTACAGCCACACACTAACTGACCACATTACAGCAACACTCTAACTGACCACATTACAGCCACACACTAACTGACCAAATTATAGCAGCACACTAACTGACCACATTACAGCCACACACTAACTGACCAAATTACAGCAACACACTA
>NC_055976.1:17656271-17658771 GCF_018492685.1 Alosa sapidissima
TGCGAGCATATTGGAAGACTGAATAGAACAGGATCAATGCAGTGGTAGGTAGTGTGTGTGTGTGTGTGTGTGTGGATGGGCGAGGGGATTCAATGTTATAGACACACACGAGGAGTGAAAGACAGACACACACACACACACACACACACACACACACACACACACACACACAACTGATATCTGAACTCCAAGAATTGTATTTCTTATGAGCTAGACAATCTCTGCAGGAGAGCTACTCAGGTTGGCAACCATAGTGAGTACATCTCAGTTAGTGTGTGTGTGAGTGTGTGTGTGTGCGTGTGCACATTAATCATATTAGAGGAAAGGGGGACAGATAGGAGAGAAAAGAGGTAGAGGGAGAGAGAAAGAGTGAGAGAGGGAGAGAGACATTTTAACAGAGGAGAGAGGAGAAGGGAGGAGAAAAGAAGGTACTTGTTAAGTTTCATTTATTATCAGAGAGAGAGCAAGGGGGGAGAGAATGGCGAGAGAGAGGGGGGGTAGAGAGAGAGAGAGAGAGAGAGAGAGAGAGAGAGAGAGAGAGGGAGGGAGAGAGACAGAGGGGAGTGAGGAGAGAGAGTAGACTTAAGGACCACACTGAACTCTCTCTCTCTCTCTGTGTGTGTGTGTGTGTGTTTGTGTGTGCGTGTACATGTGTATGACTGTGTGACTGAGTGTGCGTTTGTGTGTGTGTGTGTGTGTGTGTGTGTGTGTGTGTGTGTGTGTGTGTGTGTGTGTGTTTGTGTGTGTGTGTGTGTGTGTGTGTACATGTGCATGAATGTGTGTGTGAGCAAAAGGGGCACACAAATGAATAAACAGACATGAGATAGTGCAGGTGAAATGGACAGAAGAAGAAAGAACTTCTGTATACTGTTCTAAGTGGGTTGTGTGACTTGTAACCAGAGGGTTTCCGCTTCGAACCCCGACCAGTAGGCACGGCTGAAGTGCCCTTGAGCAAGGCACCTAACCCCTCACTGCTCCCCGAGCGCCGCCGTTGTAGCAGGCAGCTCACTGCGCCAGGATTAGTGTGTGTTTCACCTCACTGTGTGTTCACTGTGTGCGGAATGTGTTTCACTAATTCATGGATTGGGATAAATGCAGAGACCAAATTTCGCTCACGGGATCAAAAAGAGTATATATACTTATGAATTCAAGCGTATTGATCAGCACTTCATCAATATTTACTCTGAGAGCTTAGAGCACACCCCCGCATACACATTCCACACTCTCTCGCCATAGGGACTGAAGGTGTGTGTGTGTGTGTGTGTGTGTGTGTGTGTGTGTTTGCGCATGCCCATGTGTGTGTTTGTTGCACCTGCAAGCAGTGTGAATTGAATGAGAGACCATGGGATAACCAAGGAGGGAGAGAAAAGAAAGAGAGAAAAAAGAGAATGAGAGAGAGGGAGAGAGAGAGGGAGAGAGAGAGAGAGAGAAAGAGAGAGAGGGAGAGAGAGAGAGAGAGAGAGAGAGAGAGAGAGAGAGAGAGAGAGAGAGAGAGAGGGAGGGAGGAGGAGAGAGAGGGAGAGAGAGAGAGAGAGAGAGAGAGAGAGAGGGAAAAAGTGAACGGAGGTGAGAGATGTTTCTCACCCACCCGTACAAATGGAAGGGGAACAAGCAGCAGTGTCACAACAGTACTTCCCCCACAGGAGCCCATTAGAGAACAGCAGGCGCTAGTTCTGCTACAGCACAGCATAGCTACAGCATACTGTAACGTCGGCGCACAAGAAATTGCATAACGTTCTCCCACGCAGGGCATGCTGGGATGTGGGAGCGAACAATTGGGGTTTATGTCTGTATTTCTCCTTAGTTTTGAGTGTAATGTTAGCGTCTTTATTGTAACATGTTTCCCTTTTAGTTCTCCCTCGTGTGTGATCCTTTTTGTGTGGGGGGCTGCATCCTCCCCTGTATGTGTAGCGTGTGTGTGTACTTGACCTGCTCCGTGTGCATTGTGTTCTGTGTCTGTGTCCCTGCTCTCGTTCTCAGCTAATAAACCCTTTGATTGGACAACTGTGTGTGTCGCTATCAAATCGTTACATTGGTGTCAGAAGCGACTTTCGAACATGGCCTCCACTCAGCGAGAGAAGCTGGGAGCAGGAGACCTCACCACTGGGTGGAGGCCCACGCAAGAGGATCCGGAGAGAGCCCTTGTAAGGGCTGCTAAAAAGCTCGGGGCCTTCTATCGCTACTGCCGACAGAGGAGAGGTGCTGTCGTCTGGACCTGCCTGCTGCCGTGGGAGGAGATCTTGCCGGAAGAGGGGCCTGAAGAAGCGTTCGCGGAGAAGACGACGCTGGGCAGCGACTCCGCGCCGGGCGGTTCGAGGCTGGAGCTGGCGGTGGCCGCGACGCGTGAGCAGAGCCGAGGGAGAGCGGCGAGGAAGAGGTTCCTGGACGACGGACGTATGCCAGAGGCGCTGGGGGCAGTGAACTCACGACGGTGGGGCAGCTTCGACGGAAAGGCCCTCTGAACTTTGAAACGGTTGGGTGTGTGTGAGAGGCACCGTGC
>NC_055976.1:17661271-17666271 GCF_018492685.1 Alosa sapidissima
GAAGCCTTTAAGAGAGACTGACATTGTTTAGAAGGGTGGAAGGGTATGAGACAAGCAGTCACACACACACACACACACACACACACCCACACACACACACAAACACACACAAACACACACACACACACAGATAAGACTTCAGTGCTTGTTGGGTTGCCTTGAGTTCACACATACAAATGTTCCATGTTGCTACGGTCACTTGCACAGTAGCCTCCAGCATTCTTGCTCCCTCTCTCCTCCCTATCATTTTCTCTATCCCTCTCTCCATCCACCCATTCCTTCTTGTTTTCCGTATCTCTCACTCCTTCACACTCCATTAACCAGCAACACTCCTATAAGAGTCTCTCTCTCCCTCTCTCTCTCTACTAACTCCCTCTTTCCCTCAGTTCACTGTCCTCACACCTTTTTATTTTGTCCTACCCAGCAGCACTCTTTCACTCACTCAATTATTCTCTCTATCCCTCTTTCTCTCTCTCTCTCTTTCTCTCTCGCTCTCTGTCACCCTTTCTCTTTCTCTGAAATGCTGCAGTGTAAATTCGGGTGGATAAAAAAAAATCCTTGTGGGGACACAACACAGTGTGCCCATAAATGAATAACACACACATACAGTACACACACTCTCTCTCTCTCTCTTTCTCCACCCAAACACATCGACTGAGCTTCAGGCAACAGCAATTACCAACCAAGCTGTAATTTATATCAATTATGTATCACTTTACTTTAGCAGATACATTACATGGGCAGGGGTAGTCAGGGTTGGACACATCTGGGCAGTGTCATGGGAAACGTAAACATCAAAGCTAAATGACCATACAACAACATTAACAAACAAATCAGTGCTGGGGGGTTAGCCAAGCACTGCATCAGGATAAATGTGATAAAAATGTGAAAACGCAGAATCTCCATTCGTGCAAATGTTGGGACTGATTAACTGCCACAGATGACCAAACTGAGTCCAAAATGAGCCCAAACTGAGTCAGAAATGAGCCCTATGCTCCTATTGAAAACTGGATGCTTTCTGAGGCCTATAGTGTCTCTTTGTTTGACAACAAACAAGTGCAAAACTGAGTTCTCTGAGGACAGAGCTGGGAGTTTCAAAGATCCATTTGGGTAAAGACATCAGGATTACTCTGCCATGTCAAACAATGCTAGAGACAGGAGCTGCTTTTGTGAGCAAACAGATGTGTGCAGTCGAAAAACTATTCCCCCTCTGCAATCTAACCTACCGGAGTCTCAATGAATGAGTCAATTAAGCCCTAAAGCTCCATGCCATGTTAAGAGGGAGTGTTTGTTTTTCATTGCAGAGCCAAGTATACGTAATAAGCTCATAGAAGGTAAGTATATATTAATTCATCACTTGAAGTTCATATCTTTGATCTTTGAAATGAAAAAAAAAATGCAAATTAATATTCCTTGCGGTAAGTATTTTTAGGTCCTATGTACTTAACTCAAATTAACCAAATATGGCTCCTAGCCTCCTACAGTGTGTGTGTGTGTGTGTGTGTGTGTGTGTGCGTGTGTGTGTGCGTGCATGTGCGTGTGCAGAGGTGTAAAAGTCTGGCTTCAGAAATAGAAGTCCTACCATATGTTGGTTCTACCTGTACACTTAACACAGATGATTTCACTAATGAGCTCATCTACCTGGCTGAGGAATTGCATCAGTTAGAATTAGCTGGTTTAGCGAATGGTTGGAGCAAATATGTGGCAGGACTTTTTACTTTATGAAGCCAAACTTTTATAAAATACCTCTGTGTGTGTGTGTGTATGTGGATTGTGCCCCCCTGGCCATCCTAAGATTCCCATAGCCCATAAGGCGGGGATCACATCAGCCAGTGGCAAGCAGCAGTGGCAAACGTAACACAACGCTCAGGCTCATTATAAGTTCTATCTCGTTCCTAAGCAACACAAACGGTTTGTCAATTGAATACGCTCGCGTTGTGCTTTGAAAGTTAAACCAAGTTCAACGCTCAGCTTGTTCAACACTAGCGTTACACCAGTGTTGCCACCGTTCCGCTGCCGAAACCATAGAGAACAATAGGAAACCGTTGGCTGCCGCTGGCTGATGTGATCCCCGCCTAAGGCAGTGGTGTAGATTGGGCTCAGTGAGACTGACCCCGGGGGGCAGTAGAGTCTTGATGTGAATGATGATGTGACGTCTTCATCACCATCGCTCCATGTCTAGGGGAATGCATCCTTCCCCTGAGTGACCGGATACACCCAGCCTCTGCTAAAGTTTATTTGTTTATCTATGCGTACTCATTTTATTCATTTGTTTGTTATTTATCTTCCGCTCGGTTGTTTATTTACTGGAGCAAATTTCCATACAGTGGAAAAACAAGCTGAGAGACTTTCTGCTTGTCTCCATGCATTATTGATGAGGCATGAAACTGAAAGAGAGAGGTAGAGAGAAAGGGAAGAGAAGCAGTGAGAGAGAGAGAAAGAATGAGAAGGAGTGAGAGAGAGAAAGAGAGAGGGAGAGAAAGAGAAGAGACTCCTGAGAGAGAGGAACATATAGGAAGATACAGTACATTACGAAAAACAATACAGGCAGATGAGGATGGTGTGCATAGAATGATGACAGCAAAAGAGAGTCATGTGGGGAGAGGGAAGGAGGGAAGAACAGAATATGTGAGAGAAAGAGAGATAGAGAGAAATGGAGAGAGGAGGAGAGGAGGAGAAGAAGAGAGAGGAGAGGAGGAGAGGAGGAGATAAGAGCAGAGAAGAGCGAAGAGGTTCTCGATGATAAGACCCGACTCGGTCCAATCACTAAGGAGAGTGTGTTTGTGTGTGTGTGTATGTGTGTGTGTCTGTGTGAGAGAGAGAGTTTGTGTGTGTGTGTGTGTGTGTGTGTGTGTGTGTGTGTGTGTGTGTGTGTGTGTGTGTGTGTGTGAGTGACAGTTTGTGTGTGTGTGTGTGTGTGTGTGTGAAAGTTTGTGTGTGTGAGTGTGTGTACAGTATGTGTGTGTTTCTCTCCCTGTGTGTGTGTGTATGTGTGTGTTTTCCATCTCCATTTTAACAGTCTCACCTGGGCAACCAACTGCAAACTATAAGGCCATTTGGCCAGTAAATGTATCCTGTAAAAGCAGGTCAGGTAGAACAGGGAGGGAACGTGCACACACAACGTACACACACACACAACACACACACACACACACGCACACACACACACACGCACACACACACACACACACACACACACACACACACAGACAGAGACATGCAGATTGCTGACCAGCAGCAGCAGTAATGTGATTGGGGAATACTAATAGGATGCACACACAAACACCCATGAGACACACACAGACACACACACAGTCCATGAACCATCACTAGCTTGAAGTAGTCCCAGTATAAATAAGACTCAATTTCATAATCCAAAGAAAGTATCTTACCACAAATATCATACCACTCAAATACACACACACACACACACACACACACACACAAACACACACACACACACACACACTGCTCAAAAATGACAGTCCAAAGTCACCTGTAGTCTTTGAAGCATCAGTGGCTTACAGTAGACACCACATAAATAAGAGTCAATCTCATAACCCTCAGAAACTCATATTTTACCACCTTCCTTCACCCCCCCCCCCCCACCCCAACACACACACACACACACACACAAACAGCATTCAGGCCCGCATACACACTTGCACCAGTCTGTGAAGCATCAGTGGTTTACATTAATCTTCACATGAATAAAGTCAATTTAATAGTCCTAAGAAACACACACACACACACACACACACACACACAGACACACACACACACAGACACACACAGACACACACACACACAGACACACACACACACACACACACACACACACACACACACACACACACACACACATAGTCAAAACAGCACCTATACTACTCAAGTGACTTTCCCTCCATCCGCCTGATCCTTTTCCTCATCCCTCCCTCCTGATGGAAGACAGGACAGAGAGTGAGAGCAGGAGAGGAGAGGAGAGGAGGATGAAGGGAAGAGAGGAGAGGAAAGCAGAGGAGGAGAGAGGAGGAGAGGAGAGGAAAAGAGAGGAGGAGGAGCAGAATGGAGAGGAGGAGAGAGGAGGAGAGGAAATGAGAGAAGAGGAGGAGGAGAGAGGAAAGGAGAGGAGGAGGTGAGGAGAGGAGAGGAAAGGAGAGGAGGAGTAGAGAGGATGAGGGTAAGAGAGGAAAGGAGAGGAGGAGGAGAGGAGACAAGAGGAGAGGAGGAGATGAGGACAGGAGAGGAGAGGAGAGGGAGAGGGAGAGGAGGAGATGAGGACAGGAGAGGAGAGGAGGAGGACAGGAAAGGAGAGGAGGCGAGAGGAGGAGAGGAAATGAGAGGAAAGTAGAGGAAAGGAGAGGGAGAGGAGAGGATGAGGGGAAGAGGAGAGGCTAAACCTCTGGGAGTACAGGAGAGGCTATTCATTACCACACATCACTGCAGAGCAACATCATCAGCAGAGAGGGGGAGAGGAGGAGTGATAGAGGGAGGGATGGGGAGAGGGAGAGTGTGAGAGAGAGATGGAGAGAGCAAGATTGAGAGAGCAAAGCAGAGAGTGAGAGAGACGGGGTGTGTGTGTGTGTGTGTGGGGTCGATGTAAAGATAGGGAATGTTGACGAAGACCTTGAAATGAAACGCGTCAGCCTTGGGTGAGTGATTGCTTAAATCAGTTAGATGGCATTTTACAAGTTATCTTATTACAATTAGTACACAAAACATTTTTTGCTGTGCTTGCATCAAGGTGTGTGTGTGTGTGTGTGTGTGTGTGTGTGTGTGTGTGTGTGCGTGTGTGTGTGTGTGTGTGTGTGTGTGTGTAAAGAGAGGTAATATCCCATGAAGAGCTTGTGATAGCGGAGTGGGGATTTTCCTCTTTGCTGCTCTTGGAGGGGATTAAGATGCTCCACTTATGGATATTTGCAGCCTTTGTTCAAACACACACACACACACACACACACACACACACACACACACACACACACACACACACACACACACAC
>NC_055976.1:17676271-17678771 GCF_018492685.1 Alosa sapidissima
TGATCACAAAAAAGTCTGCACACCATCAGTGTGTGTCTGTGTGTGTGTGAAAGAGTTTTTGTGCATTTGTCTGTATGTGTGTGTGTGTGTGTGAAAGAGTTTTTTAAGTTTAGACATTCCCATTCTATTCCATTATAAACAGGATACCAGCTGAGATCAGTTGCATTGTTTTTTTTTTTTTTTAATCAGGGCAGCAGTTTTCAGATTACATTATGTGCTTACATAATTGCAAAAGGGTTCTCCAATGTTTTCTCAATTAGCCTTTTAAAATGATATCAGATTAGTAAACAGAATGTGCCTTTGGAACATTGGATGAATGGTTGCTGACAATGGGCAATGTAGATAATGGATGAATGAATGAATGACTGAAGTGAAGGAGAGTAGAGGGAGAGAAAGCTGGCACGAGACAGAGAGAAATGGATGGGTGAGAGTGAAAAAGAGTGGAGAAGAGAGAGGGATGAGGGAGAGAGAGATGAGGGAGAGAGAGAGGGATGAGGGAGAGAGAGATGAGGGAGAGAGAGAGGGATGAGGGAGAGAGAGGGTGAGGGAGAGAGAGAGGGATGAGGGAGAGAGAGATGAGGGAGAGAGAGAGGGATGAGGGAGAGAGAGGGTGAGGGATAGAGAGAGATGAGGGAGAGAGACGGTGAGGGATAAAGAGAGGGTGAGGGAGAGAGAGATGAGGGAGAGAGAGAGGGATGAGGGAGAGAGAGATGAGGGAGAAGAGAGAGGGATGAGGGAGAGAGAGAGGGTGAGGGATAGAGAGAGATGAGGGAGAGAGACGGTGAGGGATAAAGAGAGGGTGAGGGAGAGAGAGATGAGGGAGAGAGAGAGGGATGAGGGAGAGAGAGATGAGGGAGAGAGAGAGGGATGAGGGAGAGAGAGATGAGGGAGAAAGGGATGAGGGAGAGAGAGAGGGTGAGGGATAGAGAGGGATGAGGGAGAAAGAGAGGGATAGGAGAGAGTGAGGGAGAGAGTGAGGGAAAGAGAGAGGGATGAGGGAGAGAGAGGGATGCTTGTGTGAGCGGGTCTCTGGAGTGTCTCTGAGACCCATCTACAGTAATGAAGACAGATTGAGGAGAACTCGGAGGCCAGATGTGAAAATAGGGGTCAGTCATGTGTGTTTGTGTGTGTGTGTGTGTGTGTGTGTTCAAGTATGAGTAAGCAGTGTTGTGTATTTGTGTTATTTTTGTAAATTGTCTGTTAATTGCATATTGTCATGCAGTAATTAAGATGTGTGTTTAGGTGAGACTGTGTGAGAGAGTGTGTACCAATGTGTGTGTGTGTGTGTGTGTGTGTATGAGAGAGAGAGAGAGAGAGAGAGATGAGAGAGAGAGAGAGAGAGAGAGAGAGAGAGAGAGAGAGAGAAATGTGATTGTGATTTCTTGCTCGCAGTGAAGTACACGTTCATTTCCCCACAAACAGACCACACAAGACAAACAAATAGACCTTAAGGCTCAGAGTACTTCAAAGCCAAGACATCCAGTCAGCACTGACCCAGAAGCCTCATGAGGTTTAATACCTGACAGTGTGTTGCCTCTGTGTCTCTCCTCACCATGATCGTAGAGCCAAGATGGCCCCTCCAGTTCCCTATGGGCAGAGCCAAGATGGCCTCTCCAGTTCCCTATGGGCAGAGCCAAGATGGCCTCTCCAGTTCCCTATGGGCAGAGCCAAGATGGCCCCTCCAGTTCCCTATGGGCAGAGCCAATATGGAGGCTCCACTTTGTCCCTGAGGCACAGTTACACTAAACTGGTGCCATCTCACACAGAGCCATTGATCACCAGGGGCCTGCCTGATGTATATTTATCCTGGGTGCCTCCAGGCGATCGCAGTGCCACGGTCAGAAGGAATCAGAACTTCAACCCCCAGATGTCCCGGCATCACTCATTAAAAATGATAGGCTGCTGGAATGGGCCCCAGAGGAATCATGGGAAAAGAAGACAAGTTGGCCTGAACCAGAGAGTTTGCGTTGAGAGTTTGTGTTAAGTAGCTGTGCTATTTTCTCCTTCTTTTTACTGCTTAGCAAATGTGAATGTCCATTTCAATTACTTGTACACATTCCAATGCCTCAAGGGTATGTGTTATGTTGTCTTGTTGTTCGTGGAATATTGTGGAATGTGTTGTTTATCCGTTGGTGTTGGTAAAAGTGGCTAGCAATGTTGCTGTGTTGCTAAAAACGAACGCTAGACAATGCTATGTTACTCAAGGTGAATACCATGCTGTCTGACTCATTGTATTGTGATGAATGTAAACGCATATAGCTCGGTCTTACAAGGAAGTGATGTCATTTCACAAGTTACGGGTTGTCACAAGCCATCAGCACGGACAAGAGGGATCACGTGATTAGTTACAGTTGAATTGAAAATTGAATTGTCCTCAGGAATGCTAAACTCATGTTAGTCTATCTATCTATCTATCTATCTATCTATCTATCTGTCTGTCTGTCTGTCTGTCTGTCTGTCTGTCTGTCTGTATGTCTGTTTGTCTGTCTCTCTGTCTGTC
>NC_055976.1:17701271-17706271 GCF_018492685.1 Alosa sapidissima
GCTAGCCCGATGCCGAAGCACCACTATTGAAAAAGCTGTTGGTAGCATCGGCTAACTAGCGCCAGATTTTGGAGTGCAGGGGACAAGCCGAGATGGGCTATGAGACATACGTTCACACTCGGTATCATGTTTCAATACACTTTAGGTCAATATCACACCGGAATTCTCCTTTAACCTCACAGGTGTGTTCTGTGTGAGTTCTGTGTGTATTGTATAACTCTGTTCAAAATTCAAATGGCATGGGATAACTGCATGGGGCGTTGCGATCTGCGATCTATACCTAGCAGCAGGGGGTAATGAATGTAGATTTGTGACTTGAGGCGAACATCATCAATGTCAAGTGAATTCAATTAACATGCTGATGTTTGATATCCTGGATGAACCCAGAATGAAGCTCCCCATGAGCCACACACAGGAACTGAATTATTATCTATCACACACACACACACACACACACACACACACACACACACACACACACACACACACAGAGCCTCTGTCTCTTTCTCACTCTCTCAAACACACACACACACACACACACACCAATTTCCATGCATCAGTGGCTCCACTTAAGTTCATGCTGGTGGCTCATCTATCTAGATAGAGGCCGTGGAGTGAAACAGTGTGGTCTATCTGAGGCCATTCCACTTAATTGGATGGTGACAATTTTTTCACTTTCATGACTTTTATTATGAAGCTTGGTTTCATGTGTGAATGAGAGGGAGAGGGAGGTTGTCCTGCCCTGAACATCTTTGGCTGTCAAGATGTGAAGAAGAGGGCTGAACACACACACACACACACACACACACACACACACACACACACACTGTCAAGACATGACGCAGAGGGCTGAGGAGTGTTTCAGAATTTCATTAGCACTTATCAAATTAGATGGCTGGAGTGTGTGTGTGTGTGTGTGTGTGTGTGTGTGTGGTTCTGTTTAAGTGAATTAAAGAATTAGAAAGTATATGATGATATGAAGGTAATCTTGAGACTCTTTGCATATGTGTGTGTGTATGTGTGTGTATGTGTATTGGGAGGGGGCGGGGGGTTCTGTGATCTTGCAAAGCATCACAGGCCCTACCTTCTACAGACACACACACACACACTCAGGCTCGCACTTCAGAAAGCTAATTATGTGTAAAAAGCCCATGGATATATGAGCCATCCCCATCAACTAACCATATTCTAGCCCCTCTCTTTGTGTGTGTGTGTGTGTGTGTGTATGTGTGTGTGTGTGTGTGTGTGTGTGTGTGTGTGTGTGTGTGTGTGTATTTAATGACAGTGTGCATGAATGTGTGTTACTGTGTGGCATACGTAATGTTCCCTCATAAAGATCTGTGAGTGAGAGCAAAATGTACTTTATCCTTTGTACAATAACATCACACACACACACCCCTCCTCTCTCTTCCTCCTCACCTCTTCCTCTCTCTCTCCCATCCCCCTGTCTAAAGTCTGATCTCCTCCATCTCCCACCTCATCTCCTCATCATCTGATCATCGCACCTCTTTCCTGAGAACCACAGGGCTTTCCATCGTTCCTTCTCTCTTTCCATCCCTCCCTCTCCCTCTCTCTTTCCATCTCTCCCTCTCTTTCCCTCTCTCTCTCTCTCTGTGAGTTCACAGGTGACTCATACCATCACATCACTCAACCAACCTGGCAACCGGATACATCTGCTCTTCTCAGCCCTCTCTCAGTCTCTCATCCTGTATTCTCATTTTCTTTCCATCCTATTTTCTCCTTTCCATCAATTCTTTGTCTATCCTTCATTTCATTTATATCCTCCCTCTCTCTCTCTCTCTCTCTCTTAAATACGCTTTATTGCCATGACTGAAAACCCAATATGTGAGTGTGCACTAGAACCTGCCATCTCATTTTGTTTGGTCAGTTTTATTACTGGAGCTGTCAAACACATGTCAGCCTCTAATGCTGCTCCTAATGCCCCCTATGGCTGCTCCTAATGCCCCCTATGGCTACTCCTAATGCCCCCTATGGCTGCTCCTAATGCTGCTCCTAATGCCCCCTATGGCTGCTCCTAATGCCCCCTATGGCTGCTCCTAATGCCCTTTATGGCTGCTCCTAATGCCCCCTATGGCTGCTCATAATGCCCCCTATGGCTGCTCCTAATGCCCTCGGACTGTTCTGACCGCTCCCCTGAAGCCCATCACCAGGCCACACGCCACTCAAGCAGCGCTGCAATCCAGAGCTTTACAGAATATGGGCTGACCACAGAGAGAGAGAGAGAGGGAGAGAGAGAAAGAGAGAGAGGAAGAGAGAGAGGAAGGAGAGAGAGAGATAGCGAGAGAGGGAGATGGGAGAGAAGGAGGTACATTTTCACACCCCAAAGTAAAATGGCATCTGTATCAACATCCACATCCAACAGATTTGATTTAGTGGGACGGGATTAGTAGCAGTGAGCCACAAGCTAACGGTTAAGGTTAAACAAGTAGCACTGCTCAGCTAATGATGTCGGATGGCTTCTCTCTCCTTCTCTCTGGTGTCTGTTCTCTCTCTCCTTCTCTGTAGTCTATCTTTCTCTCCTTTTCTATGGTTTCTTGTTGTTCATCATCTCACCTTATACCTCCCTCTGTCTGCCTTTCTCTCTCCATCTTTCTCGCTCTATGAGACTGTGTGGGGTCACTCTCTATTTCTCTGCCTCTGTGTGTGTGTGTGTGTGTGTGTGTGTGTGTGTGTGTGACAGCGCTACCTGATGAGTTGCCTCATCTGGCCCACCCCTTGCTGCTGCTTTCATCATTCCAATCTGCTTCTCTTCAAAGACACTGCTGATGGGCAGGCAGCCATAATCGCCTCTTATTTACCTAATCTTTCTCACACACACACACACACACACACACACACACACACACACACACACACACACACACACACACACACACACACACACACACACACACACACACACACACACACACACGAGAGGGCTTATCAGACACCCCCAAACTCTAACAAACCTGACAGTTCCGGGTGTGTGTCAGTGAGTTGTGCGTGTGTGCTGGTTGTGTGTGAATATGTGTGCGTGTGTTAGGGGTGTATAACATGGGGAGATCAGAGCAGGTTGGCTGTAAAGCTGCAGCAGACAGATTCTAGATAGCGGAAGATTCTGGAAGGGAAGAGATCACACACAGCAGAGCAAGCAGACCTGAGGCCTTCAGAAGCTGACCAGGAACACTGAGGTACCGGTCCGGTGGCTGGACTGTGCTCCTCCACAAGGCAGGACATTCACATCATAACGCAGTGGTAGTGCTGGCCAACATGTACTGAGTGTAGCTGGGTAGTATAGGGTGGTTTTATTATATTCACATTGTGTTTTTTTCTAACATAGTTGGAGTTGGTTAGTGTGAGTTAGTGTGGTTCTAACCTTTTCTGAGCGTGGTTCTAATATGTTCCAAACAAGGTTCTAAACAGCTCTCTGTGTAATTCTGTGCTGGTGTGGAGTGGTGTGAGGAATGTGCTGCCTGCAGAGTGTTGTGTGTGTGGAGTGGTGTGTGTGTGTGTGGTGTGTGTGGTGTGGAGTGGTATGTATGGCGTGTTTGTGGTGTGTCTGGTGTGTGTGTGGTGTGGTGTGTGTGTAGTGTGGAGTGGTGTGTGTGTGTATGTGGTGTGGAGTGGTGTGTGTGTGTGGTGTGGTGTGTGTGTGTAGTGTGGAGTGGTGTGTCTGGTGTGTGTGTGGTGTGGTGTGTGTGTAGTGTGGAGTGGTGTGTCTGGCGTGTGTGTGAGGATGAGTGATTCCGTGCAGCGGGAGTCGTGTCCGTTATGTCCGTTCCCCTGTGAGCACCTGTCTAATTGATAAGACAAATGCGGCTCTCGCTAACGACACCATGCCTCCATGAAAGTGAATTAGTGGTGACCGGCCCACACCTCAATCTCTCTCTCTCTCGGACATACACACACACACAAACACACACACACACACACACACATGCACGCATGCACGCACACACGCACACACAGCGAATTAGCATGGACCAGTCAACACCAGTCTCATTTACACACATACACACTCTCTCTCTCTCTCACACACACACACCCCTTGTGAATTAGTGCGGACTGGCCGACACCTCAGCTGGCCCTGATGTGGCGATCACCAGAGACCACACTGTTTCCTCTCACGCACCTCGTACTGGCCGAATGAGTGAGGTCACCAGCTCGAGAGATTAATGACGACATTAGCCATAACAATCTGCCACATTACCTCCCAAAGCTACCCCCCCCCCCCCACAAACACACACACACACCCCGGAGATCAGGGACTGTGGGGAGCGAGGCATAGGTGGGGGAACTAACCAGTAAATCTAATTATTGATCAAAGATCCATCTAATTAATTGATTGTCACGTGGGTGGTCCAGCTAGGACTGTTCCCCTGTGGATTGGACACCAGTGAGTGGAAGGAGGCAGATGCTCCTGCCCCTGAGGGCAAGGATCAATGTGGGGTCAAAGGTCAAACATAAGGTCAAAGGTCATGGTCTTTAGAACGCCAACTACAGTAGGTCCCTTTGATAAGACGTATTGTACACAGCAGGGCTACTGTGCTGTACCTGATCCAGGTGAGATTGAACCCAGTTGAGACAGAGGGCCAGATGTTCTAATGCTTTTGCGCCCACTTCAGGTGTATGTTTCTCAATGTGCACGTAAAAACATGGCGAGGTATGTATTTGGGTAAGTTCCGGGAGCTGAATATGGCAAATTGCGCGTTCCCGTGTATGCATATGCATTCAGAGGAGGGTCAGGGGAAAGTGGGAGTTTTGTGTTAAAAGATGGGAGGAGAAGCGTAAAATGTGCCTAATTAAGTATCCGCCTGTATGTACGGAAACTGCCCATGAAAGCGCACGTCTGTTTTGCAGTGAAATATTACCACCTGGTAAAGGCAGGTGTTAATCCAAATTACGGTTAAATGCGTCAATAAGAGGAACTTTCAAAGACAACAAAATCGCTATTTAGAGCGCCAGTTTTGCATCTTTGCACTTAACTTTCGTTGACC
>NC_055976.1:17711271-17716271 GCF_018492685.1 Alosa sapidissima
GCAGGGACTGAGTGAGGCATGAAGAACATCAACTACAACACTACTGAGACTCTACTTTAAAGGTAAGAAGTAAGCAAACAAGTATATCAGCAAGTAAGTAAGGTTTGGTTATGACACTGATATAAAATGTTATCTATCTCATGTTTTAATACTGATATATTAGTACGTTATGAAACTGTGATAGCCTGACAGAGGCAATAAATAGTGTCACGACACCGTCACGTCTCACCAGGGGCGCTGCTAGATAATTTGGGCCCTATGGCAGACAATAATCCCCCCCCCCGATAATATACAATATTAACTTCCCCCCTCCCACCGGCGCCCCGGCATCTCACACAACAGTAATGCCATGGCACAACACACACAGCATAAGCATGTCTGAATGCACTTTAATGGCAGACAAAACGATAAAGGTTGGTATAGCAGCTGCCTTAATGGCGGCATGTCACTGTCACCTGAAGAGGGTACCGGTGATATTCCATTGTAATATTCCGTTACATTTTCACCGCATGTGGCATTCGGTGTAGTCAAACACAAATTTGTCAAGTCAAATTATATACAGTGAATATAGTACATAACATAGAATAGAAGACCATGCGGTACTAAGCTGGCACCAGACATACTACTCTGTGTCTGGTCTGATGTGTCTTCAGCTAGCTGCTAGCATGATTAGCTCTATGGTTGAAAGCTTGGCCGTTGGTGTGTGTGAGGGCAGATAAGAAACCTGATTGATTTCTCTCCCTGTCCACCCGTGTGTACGACAATACCTCCTCTCTGAGCAAACAAAGCAGTCCATCTAAATTCAGCGAATCGGAGAGAAAAGCCCCCCTCATCAAAGTCACACGGCTGGACTAAGCCACCGTCGTCATGGTGCCAGTTACCAGAAAGCTTGCAAACTCCATGCCCCCAACCCCCCCGCACCATTCTCCCCAGTCCCTTCCCCCTAAAGTAAATATTTGACTGGCATTTCAAATTTTCTCCATTTCGATGTCACTGTTGCTCAGTCTTCACAGGGCTGGTTGAACATGGCTGCCGTTACATCTCTAACTCGTTCTCTCTTTCTCACACATACATCACAGCGCCCTTTTGCTCTGACACACATACACCCCCCCCACACACACACAACAACAACAAAAATATTCACTGTCAACACACAGTCCATCACACACACAGACACAGCCTTCTGCTCCACTGAGACCTGGTGATTGCTCATTCCCTTCTACCAATCAGGAGTCAGCACTGCACACCCCAATTCCATTTTCCAATCACATGAAACACAAACACACACACAGAAACTCATGCAAAAAAAACACACACCCATTCTCAAGAGCAGGCCCTCAAAGTAACAATTCCAATCCAGCAGGTCAAAATAGCAATTCAAAATGCAGTGGGGACCAAAAATGCATTTAACATTCAAGCAGCACCTACTGTTGAAGAAGGTAGCAGACACACTGGACAAATGCATTGGTGAGTGTGTGTGTGTGTGTTCATGCAAGTTCATGTGTGTTGCAATTTTAATAGTAGTATTATCAATCAGAGAGTATCAGACATACTAAAATTTGCCCTTGCACATTGTATTAGTGTGTGTGTGTGTATATGTGTGTCTCTCTCTCTGTATGTGCATGTGTGTGTGTGTTTGTGTGTATGTTGTTAAGCCCCCCTGTCAGCGTCGGCGCCAGAGAGCAACGGGTGGGGGGGCTATGAGCACTGACAGGGGGGGCACCTCACCTCACTTTTATTTGTTATTTTGCCATATTGTAGCGTCGGTGGATCTACATTTCTAACGTTGAATGAGTGTCTCCCAGAATGCAGTGCGAGTGAATGCTATAAGGTGTAATGTCGGTTATAATAGTGTTGTTACGTTTACCATATTGTGTATTTGTTAGCGTGTTAGTCTCTTTGGTTGTACCTCATGTGTTTATCCTCGTGTTGATGTGTGTGGTAAACCCTTATTGTGTGTTGCATGTGCGGCTGAGACTACCCCTGTGTTAGCCTGGGTGTTCCCATGCTGCCTTGCGCGCGATTTGATTCACGCTGCTAAGGCAGCCTGGAGACCATGGAGCAAATTTTCGCCTGAGATAGGGAACCAATCACAGAACAGGGGGGAAAGCAAGACGATGATGAGCTATGCACAGACGCATTTGATAGACATCCGTGGCACCCAATAAACGGATCTGAGCATTTTTTTCAAATACGAGAAAATGAACGTTTGGTTCCCAGACCACGTCTCATTGAGAAGTGGTGGCGCTAGCCAGGCTACCCCTGTGTTGCCCTATGTAGTTATCCTAGTATGTCTGATTGTATTGGAGTCTCCTGTTCCAATAAATGGCCGTCCTGGCCAAAGGTGAATCTTGTCTGAGGGTGAGATCGCTAACCTGGCAATAGCCAGATGAATTTTGCTCCGCCTAGCTCCACTCATCCATCTGGAACCGATCCATTGAAGTGTTGCTTCAGAAGGCTGGGCCTAATCAAAAAATGCTTGCATATGATTGAATAAGCCACTTGTCCGTCATCTATTGACGTGCTACTTCAACCACTCACATCGAAGCCAACCCGTGACGCTAATAACAGACTCACAATTGCTTCTACGCTATGTCAGCTCTGGCTATGTCACATCTATGAAACTCCCGCCCTGCATCCTGATTGGCTAAACCATAAAGTTGGTTGGAGAAATCACTCTCAATGGAAGAGGTCCCAGATGGATGTGAGTGAAGCTAGGCGGAGCTAAGCGGAACGACATTCATCTGGCTAGGGTCAGGTTATGAGATCGCTACATTGGTGTCAGAAGTGGGATGGGCCCCTCCCGGGGCGCGAAGATCTACGCCAGATCAAGATGGAGAAGAAGGCCGAAGACCAGACCAGCAAGATGGCGGCGAACCTCAGCAGATGTTCCAATGGTCCTTTTAAGGACTAGCCAGCTCGCTGAGCTCGCCACTGCGGAGGATGGAGGAACCTCCGGCTCCGGCCCTGTGCAGGCGACCAGCGGGACCAGCCCTGCACAGCCGACGAGAGCTGCCAGCGCTGGAGGAAGCGGCCCCGGCTGATGTCGCGGAAATGTCTGCGGCTGGCAAGGAGTTCCCGGCTCGATGCCGATGTCGATGCTGCCGTCATCCGAGGATCTCATCCATAAAGAGCGCAAACTCTCTGACGACCTTGGAACACGGCCACAGCGGCCAGGTTTACACCGCCACCTACCGAAGAACTTCAGCTACTGAAGAGCGTCAGCTGCCGGTCGAGAGTGTGATGGAGTCATAGCTGCTAGTTCGGGAGCTTGCGGTGCTCCAGCTAGTGACCAAGAGGGTAACATCGACCTGTAGAGCCTTGGGAGCTATCGTTTTGTGGACTGTTGAGATTTGAAGTGCGCACGTTCCGGTTGACGCAAGTCTGCGCAATGTTTTTTACGTTTTGTGTGTGAGTTCCTGTGTGTCCCGAGCCTGCTGGGAGGGTCGGGGTCTCCATTTCCCACAACAGTGGAGCATCGTTGTGCTCGAGAGACAGCCGACAAAAGTTCTACAAGAGGGCAGCGCGAGGAGGGACCTCGACGTGGACTGCTGACCGCCTGGAGATCGGCACACTGTGGACAGGTGCCAACGGCCACGAGCTGTCACAGTAGCCAGAAGGGTCTACCGAACGTCCAAGGGTTCCAGCGTATCCGGGGGTTCGGCTTGCAGTGGGACTGTTTGCTGCTGTTTGAGGTAGCGCAGCTGCACGGCGGGAGACCGAGGGCCCAAGCGACACCACGACCCACGTCTGGCCGGTTCTGGTGCTTGTTTGGGGGAGAACTGACGTGACAGAGGCAGCCGAGAGCCCTTCCAGTCGGGAGGGGTTATCGTTGGAGAATGCCGGGCCTTTCTGCGGGAGCGGCTCCAAAGACTGATCGCCTGGGGTCGTAGTGGCCAAGAGCGGGCCACCGACAGCCTGGGGATCCTACATCTACAGAGAAGCTCCGGCCGCCTTGGACTCTCCATTTGCAGCCAGAGGCTTTCCGGTCACTTGGACTAAGCACTGGGACTGACACCGACGCAGCCGCGAGCGGTGAGCTGAGCTGTCATTGACAGGGACGACAATGGCTCGGGAGGGGGTTATGTAGCGTCGGTGGATGTACATGTTTAACGTTGAATGAGTGTCTCCCAGAATGCAATGCGAGTGAATGCTATAAGTAGTAAGTAAGTAATGTCGATTATAATAGTTGTAGTTGTGTGTACCATGTTGTGTATTTGTTAGCGTGTTAGTCTCTTTGGTTGTACCTCATATGTTTATCCTCGTGTTGATGTGTGTGGTAAACCCTTATTGTGTGTTACATGTGCGGCTGAGACTACCCCTGTGTTGCCCTATGTAGTTATCCTAGTATGTCTGATTGTGTTTGAGTCTTCCTGTTCCAATAAATGGCCGTCCTGGCCAAAGGTGAATCTTGGGTGAGGCTTGGGTGAGTCTGAGGGTGAGATTGCTACAATATAATAAAGAGCATCCTTCGAGCCTTTTGGATAACTGAATCATTATGATCAAGGGGGGAAATAGTGCAAGAACATCATAGCCTATATCGTTGAATAAACTAGCACACAACGTTTGTAATAATATAATTTTAAAAGCGTTGCATAGGCTACAATACAAGTAAATAGGCTATAACAGACTCACCATAGCAAGCCTTTTCCCAGCCAGGTCCATGATAGGCTTTTTGTCACTGCTTCCAATAATGTCTCCCTCTGGATAAAGCAGGTTAAGACGCGTGCTGTGTTGCGCTCACTAAAGGGCGATTCCATCTCCCCTTAAAGTAGCCCTAGCCTACATGATCCAAAGCACTATACGTCTCCGTTGCTGGAGTTTATCATTAGCACTGGACAATATCGGAAAATATAGGAAATGCGACATGTCAGTTTGGCCCTTTATTTACGGTTTCTGCAATTTAGATTAACAGATTATGCATTCAGCTTGGGTCATCCTGCGGTCATACGCGAAAAACCTTGTATTTTCCATTATATTCCCAGATCTATCTTGAGACC
>NC_055976.1:17721271-17726271 GCF_018492685.1 Alosa sapidissima
ATCTGGGGTGGAGGGTGGGGGGGGGGGGGATGTTGGATGATGGAGTGAAAGCAAGACCTGACCTCTAACTTCACACACTCCCCTGGGGTTGTTATCTGTGTCGACACACACACCTCTCCCCCCGACTATGTGGCCCACCCATCACTCTCTCTCTCTCTCTCTCTCTCTCTCTCTCTCTCTCACACACACACAGACACATACACACACACACCTCTCCCCCCGACTATGTGGCCCGCCCACCCATCACTCTCTCTGTTACACACATACACTTCTCCCTCTCCCTACCTCATACTCACACATCAATACACTCTCTCTCTTCCATGCTGTCTCTCCCTCTCTCTCTCGCGCTCTCACACACACACACACACACACACTCTCTCTGTCTATAATTAATGGTGCGGCCTCTCTGCTCTGGCAGGATCCCTGGCAGAGAATCAAGGAAGTGTTCGCCTTCATAAATATTTACAGGGACCGCCATGAAAATTTAAGGCACAGAAAACGTTGCCCCACAAAAGGCCACGGGGTCCTGCGTGGCCCATCAAGGAATAAAGCCTCGCTAGTTAACGCCACAAAGCTCCTGGACTTTGAAGTCATGCAACACTATCTGAAGTGTCTAACAGATCATGTTTGTGTGTGTGTGAAGGGCTGTGTGTGTGTGTGTGTGTGTGTGTGTGTGTGTCACTTTGTTCATGTCAGGAGTGGGGGCCAAACAGAGGGTCCCCTCATATATACGTTCACACACAGCTTGGTGCGAAGACAAGATGACAGAACTACTGGAGCTGGATGAGGAGAACTTGCACGCAGGGTCCAGACAAATGGAAACCATCTCAGACAGAGCAGCACTCTGGCACGGAGAGCTTATGACACTGAGGCTGCTGCACACACACACATTCACACACACACACACTGGCCTGTGTGCACCACATAGCCCACTCTTGGGCATCGGCCGGCATCACCACCTGGGGCCCACTGCCCTCCCGTGCCACAGCTGCTGCCCCTGCCCTTATGCCCACGTGGCATCAACTGCCCTTTTTTAACAGCACAAGGCTTCAGGCATGCCAGCCCACACACACACACACACACACACACACACACACACACACACACACACATGCAGCCCTCCAGAGCTGATACCACACCACAGCTTGACATGACAGCCTTTTAATGCTTGAGTAGTGCCTACTCAGTTACAGTACACACTTCCACCCTAATGTGGCCGCTTGCTATTAGAGTGTGTTGCCAGCCTATGCGCCACAGAGCTAAGGACATCACATGGAGTGACTATCAGAAAACCCACGGACAGTCCATGATGCCACAAGAAAGTGATGCATCAATGACCCAATGATAGTGCAAACTTCAATTTTCTATGACTTGGGCCGCACTGACAGGACTAGTAGGACACATTAGGCCGGCAATTCATTCTTCATCCTGTGGTCTCTTGCCATTTCAGACGCTGAGCACACCATAATTTCGACAAGGTGGCATTTACCCCCTATTGGGTATTTGTGTTGGTTCCGTATGGCCCACTGATTAAATAAACAAATCTGCCAATGAATCTCACCGTACAGGACACGTGAGCGTGTGTGTGTGTGTGTGTGTGTGTACGCGCGCGCCTTCGTGCAGAGAACATGCTGACAGGGCATTCTTCTCGCACTTATCCCAAGGCCCGAGCAAATTCTTGCAACTACAGGATTATCACCACATCTGCGGGAGAAAATGTCGTGATGCAAGTGTAACCAATCACCTCAACGCAACACCTGTATAGAAGCAGCGTAGCGTAGCGTAGCCTACTCACCGAGAAACCTGCCCAGAAAGGGCACGAGTGCCGGACCCGGGGGGAGGTAGTTAGAGCCAGAGCCGCGAAGCTCACGGCCAGGATGAGACTGCCCAGGACCATCTGGGACACTCCGAGGGAGAGCATGATCCGAGTCCGAGTACGGAACTCGCGGAGCCGCGAGAGACTCCGGGACAGGGACGCCGGGCTCAGGGATCGACCCCGTGGCATTGCACTGACTGGCATGTTCCCGTTAGAAGCGACGAAGAGAAAGTCAATCAAGATTTAAAAAACGCGTTAAACGTAATGTCGGAGATCCAATTGACATCGAAATGTTGCTTTATCATCCAGAGTATTATATACATCCACCACACATCCGATATTAGGTTTCTTCAGTGCTATACCACGCGTCCAAGGTGTCCACTTCTAAAGAGTTCCAGTTTGAACTTCAACACATGGCTGACACTGACGCGCAAAACGTCTCTATGAGCTCACGGTGGCGATGGCAAGCGTAGATAATTAGCAAGCTCTGTGGTAATTGATCAATCCCAGTAATCTGGTCTATACCCGAGGCGAGAGACGGCGGCGGCTGTTTCGAGGAAAGCGCAGTATGACAGATACTCCATCAAACCAGTCTCCAGGCTGTCTGCTCCGGGCTTCCCGCTTGCGGTTCTCTGTAGGGGACGGATGGGGATATGTCACCCTGTTACAGAGTCCCGGTAATCTTTCACCCGATTACAGGGTCTCTGTAACCTCTTCTAGTTTCTGTGAGGAAAGAGATGAAGTGTAGACCGTTGTAAAATACATCCTTGAGTGTTACACGCCGAGGAATATATCCTATATTTGCCAAGCGTTAATGAGTCCGCTCCAGTCAAAGCTGGCGAATGATCCCGTTATCTATCGAGAACAGCGAGTGATGTGGAAAAGATTTTCGTTGCAGGCAGGTATGGTGACGGTCCGTAGCCCGGACGGCGTTTTCTAAGAAAATATATGCAATTTCCTAACTGGCGGTTGAAGCACTTCAAGCCTGCCAATCCAACACCACCAGGCTGGAGTAGGGCGGAGAAAAAAGAGGGATGCGAGCTGTGAACAGCAGGACTCGTTTGTTACTATCGCTGCACGCGACGCTGCCTGCCAGACCTTCGCACTCCAATGCGCGGAGGCACCCTGCGCATGGCGCTTTCAAGACAGCTGAGCTGAGCGTCGGTGGCGTGTCGACTTGAGGTGGTTTGAACCGATTAATGAATTGCCGTTCCCAGGTGAAAAATCGCTCTTGAGCAGTCTTAATTGCTATAGTCTACGACAAACGATATCAGCATGGGCGCAGTGCAGATTCATGGGAATGATTTGTTGCCAAGCATCCCATTTTACAGATTCTCCGACGCAATAGGATACGAAGTTGTAAATCACCTAAGGTTTGACTGATTAGGCATCAGTCTACCTGACGTTTTTCCAGGTAGTCTAGATGCAGTTCGACTATGATTTAATTAGGCCGAAGTCATGGGCTAGTTAACACTACAATGCGTAAGAATGGAAGTAACCTTATTTTGTCTGATGCACAACAGATGTAGCAGCCACGATATGGCACATGAAAACAGCTCTATCGATCACTTGCTGAAATATGCCTTGGCTTACACGAGCCCGCCTGTGACTTGGATTAATGGGGTTGCAGCTTGTAGACGCAATGGTGATCCACATATTCCTTATTCACCTAGTTACATAGCCTCAATCACGTGATCCAATCAACACGCAAGCAATGATAGTACGGTGTAGCTGTCTATTTCTAGAGGAAAATGGATCCTATATATAATATAACTAAGTGACTCGTGTTGCGGAATTGATTGAATTTGTAATTAGTGGCCTAATATGATTGTACAACAATGGAGACTGTTTGTCAAAGTACACGAGTTGTAGACTACAGCCTTATTCTGATAACTAAACTTGTTTTTTTTTTTAATCGAGTCTTCAGTACAGAAATAGCCTACAGCCTACTTTCGAGGAGAGCAAAGTCAGGACACAATTTACATTAGTCCTATAATAAGTTGATATGCACAAACACATAAAAAGATGTTCGGGCGCCATCTGGTGGTTGTTAACGTGGTCCAACAAATATGACTCATTTGGTCAAACGTAATACACAAAATATTACTGTAAAACACACACACATACCGACACCACACACAAACATGCTAAACATCACACTTTTTTTTTTTTTTTTTTAAAGCAAGCACTTCTTGCCAACTCATTTACAGTCAAAGACTGCGTCAAAACTACAGATATCAAATTAACTTTTTTAAATGCCATTTGGAGCGTCGTTTTACGTTTTGATGTTTGCTAATTTAGAGAACCGTGTAGGCTAAGTGTTTCACAGGTTTTAACAATAGCTAAATGAGCGTGGCAAAAATCAGAGAATGTGTTTATAATAATCTATTAGTAGTTTCAATGATTTTGCCAGGTTTTGTCTTATTGATTGCAAAACAAAAAAACTGTAACAGGTGAAGTTGAAACTGAGTATGTTTAGGTCGTCAGTCAGCCTTTTCCCCACGCATTTGACTATTAATTGTGTTAATCCTGCACAAGGCACAATCCTGCAACAGGCACCAATAAAGACACTTCAAGAAACACTCATACAGGCATACTTTAAAAATGTTTTATTAATTCAGTTGTATACTTAAATTGTGTGGGAGAAAAAAAAAAAGAAAAAAGTTAGCCACACGTGAAGAGCTAATATCCATTTGAAGCTGTGTTATCTTAGCTAAAGAAAATAATACTGGTGTGCCCTAATAAATTGTCTATTAGTACAAAAATACTTTTGAGGGCACACGATACAGCATCCAGTATCACATACGAGAGGAAGAGGAGGGTTATATAGCACACGTTCAGAAAGAACACACTTTTATTCGTGTCACTTTTTTTATTCTGAGCACTTCCCTCTTCTGTGAATAACCATATAAAGAGTTTTTTTTTTTTTTATTGTTGGCTGTTGTAGTGACCATCAAAAATGTTATGTTTGTATTTTAGCATGTGTGTGTGTGTGAGAGAGAGAGAGAGAGAGAGAGGAGAGAGAGAGTGTATGTGTGTGTGAGAGAGAGAGATAGAGAGAGATAGTGTGTGTGTGTGTCAGAGAGTGTGTGTGTGTGTGTGTGTGTGTCTGTGCTGGTAGAAAAGGTAGTCGTATTACTTTACTGTTACAAGTTCCAAGGCTGAGGGTATAACCAGAATACAA